>NW_026044129.1:1200000-1500002 GCF_937001465.1 Orcinus orca | reverse complement strand
GGAGCTCAGGGGCACTGTAATTCACAAACCTGCAGAGTTATAAATGACAGCTATAGTCCAAAAATATACTGAAGTAAGGCTGCCAAGAGGACTTGAAAGCGGGGCAGAATTGCAGGAAACTGATTTCAGGAGGTAGACTGGAATTGCATTTAAAGCATAGGAAAAGAGGCAGAACGTCGACAGTGATGCACTTGGCCAAAATGTGCGTATGCATTTTTTCCTGAATATATTCAGGAAAAAACGCATACGCCCTTTTTGGCCAACCAAGCAAGCTTGCAAAGGAAATCTGCACTACAATGAAGTCTCACTTCCCCCCAGTCAAAAGGGCCATCTGAAAAAAGTGTAAAATCCAGAAAGGCAGGACAGGCCATGGAGAACTGGGAGCCTTCTTATGTTGATGGGCGGGATGTAAATTGCCAACAGCCCCTCGGAGAAGTGTATGGTGTTTCCTGAAACATCTAAAAAACAAAGCAACAGAGCCTAGGGCACTTCCACATATGGTCCTATAGCTTAGGGAAATTAAAATAAAAAAGACACAGCCACCCCTAAGTTTGGGAAGGCTCTGTTTACAAGAAACTCGTTTACGGGACAAGTTCAATGTCGCAGAAAGTGAAAAATGGATAAAGCAGTTGTGGTACTTACGTACAATGCAATATCACTCAGCAATGAAATCTATGTCATCAGGCCCGTAGCAGCATAATGAGTGGATTCAGGTATGATGATTCTAACTGAAATAAGTCACACAGAAAAACAAACATCATAAGATATCACTAATACACGGAATGTAAACTTGGCTACACAGGAACTGGATTACATAACAGAACAGGGTCTCAAATTTAGAAAACCAACTTATGCTTTCTTAAGGGCAAAGGTGAGTTGGGGTGCTGCATAAAACCAGAGATTGAAATGAGCACAGATAAAGTTCCTTAAGCCAAATATGGAATAGACAAGAGCTACTCCTTGCTCAACGAAATGGACTCAACACCCCATATTAAACGCCTAAGAATGTACCTGACTAGTAAGTATCTTAAAAGCTATGCATCGCTATGTCTCCGAAAGAGAATCAAGCGTGTGTACAGGGGCATAAACGCAGCAGTGATAGGATTGGAGAGGTTCAGTGAGCAAATGAAGACCCTTTGATGTCATATTGCATGGTACCCATTCCACGGGTCTCAACTCTCCAGGTTTAAGGGATTCTTCCTTCAGCTAAAACATGCATGTGGAACCCAGAGTATGATCAACCGTGTGATCGGGATACGTGTTCCACTATGTCTCAGTTCTCGTCCCCTGGTACTCGGGTGCAACATTCCAGACGCTTTACTAACACTCTCCCGACTTGGAGAGTCAGTGCCTTTAACCTCCTGTTTGGCCCAGTTTGCAATTTCTGCGGAAGATGAACAGGAATAGGGAGAACCAATGAGAGACTAGCTGGAGGTGTCTGGACGGGCAAATTTAACTCTCATTTCCCACCAGGAACAGGAATTAACCGAAGGCTCAGCGTGCCGTGCCGGAACCAGATTAGGGCCTGAAGCAATCCTGCGGTGTTGCGGCCAGCTCACAAGAAAGCGAGTTGAAGAAAGGAGCTCAGGGGCACTGTAATTCACAAACCTGCAGAGTTATAAATGACAGCTATCGTCCAAAAATATACTGAAGTAAGGCTGCCAAGAGGACTTGAAAGCGGGGCAGAATTGCAGGAAACCGATTTCAGGAGGTAGACTGGAATTGCATTTAAAGCATAGGAAAAGAGGCAGAACGTCCACAATGATGCACTTGGCCAAAATGTGCGTATGCGGTTTTTCCTGAATATATTCAGGAAAAAACGCATACGCCCATTTTGGCCAACCAAGCAAGCTTGCAAAGGAAATCTGCACTACAATGAAGTCTCACTTCCCCCCGGTCAAAAGGGCCATCTGAAAAAAGTGTAAAATCCAGAAAGGCAGGACAGGCCATGGAGAACTGGGAGCCATCTTATGCTGATGGGAGGGATGTAAATTGCCAACAGCCACTCCGGAGATGTGTATGGTATTTCCTGAAACATCTAAAAAACAAAGCAACAGAGCCTAGGGCACTTCCACATATGGTCCTATAGCTTAGGGAAATTAAAATAAAAAAGACACAGCCACCCCTATGTTTGGGAAGGCTCTGTTTACAAGAAACTCGTTTACGGGACAAGTTCAATATCGCAGAAAGTGAAAAATGGATAAAGCGGTTGTGGTACTTACGTACAATGCAATATCACTCAGCAATGAAATCTATGTCATCAGGCCCATAGCAGCATAATGAGTGGATTCAGGTATGATGATTCTATCTGAAATAAGTCACACAGAAAAAGAAACATAAGATATCACTAATACACGGAATGTAAACTTGGCTACACAGGAACTGCATTACAAAACAGAACAGGGTCTCAAATTTAGAAAACCAACTTATGCTTGCTTAAGGGGAAAGGTGAGTTGGGGTGCTGCATAAAACTAGAGATTGAAATGAGCACAGATAAAGTTCCTTAAGCCAAATATGGAATAGACAAGAGCTACTCCTTGCTCAACGAAATGGACTCAACACCCCATATTAAACGCCTAAGAATGTAGCTGACTAGTAAGTATCTTAAAACCTATGGATTGCTATGTCTCCAAAAGAGAATCAAGCGTGTGTACAGGGGCATGAACGCAGCAGTGATAGGATTGGAGAGGTTCGGTGAGCAAATGAAGACCCTTTGAAGTCACATTGCATGGTACCCATTCCACGGGTCTCAACTCTCCACGTTTAAGGGATTCTTCCTTCAGCTAAATCATGCATGTGGAACCCAGAGTATGATCAACCGTGTGATCGGGAGACGTGTTCCAATATGTCTCAGTTCTCGTCCCCTGGTATTCGGGTGCAACATTCCAGACGCTTTACTAACACTCTCCCTTCTTGGAGAGTCAGTGCCTTTAACCTCCTGTTTGGCCCAGTTTGCAATTTCTGCGGAAGATGAACAGGAATAGGGAGAACCAATGAGAGACTAGCTGGAGGTGTCTGGACGGGCAAATTTAACTCTCATTTCCCACCAGGAAGAGGAATTAACCAAAGGCTCAGCGTGCGGTGCCGGAACCAGATTAGGGCCTGAAGCAATCCTGCGGTGTTGCGGCCAGCTCACAAGAAAGCGAGTTGAAGAAAGGAGCTCAGGGGCACTGTAATTCACAAACCTGCAGAGTTATAAATGACAGCTATCGTCCAAAAATATACTGAAGTAAGGCTGCCAAGAGGACTTGAAAGCGGGGCAGAATTGCAGGAAACCGTTTTCAGGAGGTAGACTGGAATTGCATTGAAAGCATAGGAAAAGAGGCAGAACGTCGACAATGATGCACTTGGCCAAAAAGGGCGTACGCGTTCTTTCCTGAATATATTCAGGAAAAAACGCATACACCCTTTTTAGCCAACCAAGCAAGCTTGCAAAGGAAATCTGCACTACAATGAAGTCTCACTTCCCCCCGGTCAAAAGGGCCATCTGAAAAAAGTATAGAATCCAGAAAGGCAGGACAGCCCATGGAGAACTGGGAACCTTGTTATGTTGAAGGGCGGGATGTAAATTGCCAACAGCCACTCGGGAGAAGTATATGGTGTTTCCTGAAACATCTAAAAAACAAAGCAACAGAGCCTAGGGCACTTCCTATTATAGTCCTATAGCTTAGGGAAATTAAAATCAAAAAGACACAGCTACCCCAATGTTTGGGACGGCTCTGTTTACAAGAACCTCGTTTACAGTACAAGGTCAATATTGCAGAAAGTGAAAAATGGATAAAGAAGTTGTGGTACTTACGTACAATGCAATATCATTCAGCAATGACATCTATGTCATCAGGCCCGTAGCAGCATAATGAGTGTATTCAGGTATGATGATTCTAACTGAAATAAGTCACACAGAAAAAGAAACATCATAAGATATCACTAATACACGGAATATAAACTTGGCTACACAGGAACTGGATTACAAAAGAGAACAGGGTCTCAAATTTAGAAAACTAACTTATGCTTGCTTAAGGGGAAAGCTTAGTTGGGGTGCTGCATAAAACCAGAGATTGAAATGAGCACAGATAAAGTTCCTTAAGCCAAATATGGAATAGACAAGAGCTACTCCTTGCTCAACGAAATGGACTCAACACCCCATATTAAACGCCTAAGAATGTACCTGACTAGTAAGTATCTTAAAACCTATGGATCGCTATGTCTACGAAAGAGAATCAAGCGTGTGTACAGGGGCATAAACGCAGCAGTGATAGGATTGGAGAGGTTCGGTGAGCAAATGAAGACCCTTTGAAGTCATATTGCATGGTACCCATTCCACGGGTCTCAACTCTCCAGGTTTAAGGGATTCTTCCTTCAGCTAAAACATGCATGTGGAACCCAGAGTATGATCAACCGTGTGATCGGGAGACGTGTTCCAATATGTCTCAGTTCTCGTCCCCTGGTACTTGGGTGCAACATTCCAGACGCTTTACTAACACTCTCCCGACTTGGAGAGTCACTGCCTTTAACCTCCTGTTTGGCCCAGTTTGCAATTTCTGTGGAAGATGAACAGGAATAGGGAGAACCAATGAGAGACTAGCTGGAGGTGTCTGGACGGGCAAATTTAACTCTCATTTCCCACCAGGAAGAGGAATTAACCAAAGGCTCAGCGTGCCGTGCCGGAACCAGATTAGGGCCTGAAGCAATCCTGCGGTGTTGCGGCCAGCTCACAAGAAAGCGAGTTGAAGAAAGGAGCTCAGGGGCACTGTAATTCACAAACCTGCAGAGTTATAAATGACAGCTATAGTCCAAAAATATACTGAAGTAAGGCTGCCAAGAGGACTTGAAAGTGGGGCAGAATTGCAGGAAACTGATTTCAGGAGGTAGACTGGAATTGCATTTAAAGCATAGGAAAAGAGGCAGAACGTCGACAGTGATGCACTTGGCCAAAATGTGCGTATGCATTTTTTCCTGAATATATTCAGGAAAAAACGCATACGCCCTTTTTGGCCAACCAAGCAAGCTTGCAAAGGAAATCTGCACTACAATGAAGTCTCACTTCCCCCCAGTCAAAAGGGCCATCTGAAAAAAGTGTAAAATCCAGAAAGGCAGGACAGGCCATGGAGAACTGGGAGCCTTCTTATGTTGATGGGCGGGATGTAAATTGCCAACAGCCCCTCCGGAGAAGTGTATGGTGTTTCCTGAAACATCTAAAAAACAAAGCAACAGAGCCTAGGGCACTTCCACATATGGTCCTATAGCTTAGGGAAATTAAAATAAAAAAGACACAGCCACCCCTAAGTTTGGGAAGGCTCTGTTTACAAGAAACTCGTTTACCGGGACAAGTTCAATGTCGCAGAAAGTGAAAAATGGATAAAGCAGTTGTGGTACTTACGTACAATGCAATATCACTCAGCAATGAAATCTATGTCATCAGGCCCGTAGCAGCATAATGAGTGGATTCAGGTATGATGATTCTAACTGAAATAAGTCACACAGAAAAACAAACATCATAAGATATCACTAATACATGGAATGTAAACTTGGCTACACAGGAACTGGATTACATAACAGAACAGGGTCTCAAATTTAGAAAACCAACTTATGCTTTCTTAAGGGCAAAGGTGAGTTGGGGTGCTGCATAAAACCAGAGATTGAAATGAGCACAGATAAAGTTCCTTAAGCCAAATATGGAATAGACAAGAGCTACTCCTTGCTCAACGAAATGGACTCAACACCCCATATTAAACGCCTAAGAATGTACCTGACTAGTAAGTATCTTAAAAGCTATGCATCGCTATGTCTCCGAAAGAGAATCAAGCGTGTGTACAGGGGCATAAACGCAGCAGTGATAGGATTGGAGAGGTTCAGTGAGCAAATGAAGACCCTTTGATGTCATATTGCATGGTACCCATTCCACGGGTCTCAACTCTCCAGGTTTAAGGGATTCTTCCTTCAGCTAAAACATGCATGTGGAACCCAGAGTATGATCAACCGTGTGATCGGGATACGTGTTCCACTATGTCTCAGTTCTCGTCCCCTGGTACTCGGGTGCAACATTCCAGACGCTTTACTAACACTCTCCCGACTTGGAGAGTCACTGCCTTTAACCTCCTGTTTGGCCCAGTTTGCAATTTCTGCGGAAGATGAACAGGAATAGGGAGAACCAATGAGAGACTAGCTGGAGGTGTCTGGACGGGCAAATTTAACTCTCATTTCCCACCAGGAACAGGAATTAACCGAAGGCTCAGCGTGCCGTGCCGGAACCAGATTAGGGCCTGAAGCAATCCTGCGGTGTTGCGGCCAGCTCACAAGAAAGCGAGTTGAAGAAAGGAGCTCAGGGGCACTGTAATTCACAAACCTGCAGAGTTATAAATGACAGCTATCGTCCAAAAATATACTGAAGTAAGGCTGCCAAGAGGACTTGAAAGCGGGGCAGAATTGCAGGAAACCGATTTCAGGAGGTAGACTGGAATTGCATTTAAAGCATAGGAAAAGAGGCAGAACGTCCACAATGATGCACTTGGCCAAAATGTGCGTATGCGGTTTTTCCTGAATATATTCAGGAAAAAACGCATACGCCCATTTTGGCCAACCAAGCAAGCTTGCAAAGGAAATCTGCACTACAATGAAGTCTCACTTCCCCCCGGTCAAAAGGGCCATCTGAAAAAAGTGTAAAATCCAGAAAGGCAGGACAGGCCATGGAGAACTGGGAGCCATCTTATGCTGATGGGAGGGATGTAAATTGCCAACAGCCACTCCGGAGATGTGTATGGTATTTCCTGAAACATCTAAAAAACAAAGCAACAGAGCCTAGGGCACTTCCACATATGGTCCTATAGCTTAGGGAAATTAAAATAAAAAAGACACAGCCACCCCTATGTTTGGGAAGGCTCTGTTTACAAGAAACTCGTTTACGGGACAAGTTCAATATCGCAGAAAGTGAAAAATGGATAAAGCGGTTGTGGTACTTACGTACAATGCAATATCACTCAGCAATGAAATCTATGTCATCAGGCCCGTAGCAGCATAATGAGTGGATTCAGGTATGATGATTCTATCTGAAATAAGTCACACAGAAAAAGAAACATAAGATATCACTAATACACGGAATGTAAACTTGGCTACACAGGAACTGCATTACAAAACAGAACAGGGTCTCAAATTTAGAAAACCAACTTATGCTTGCTTAAGGGGAAAGGTGAGTTGGGGTGCTGCATAAAACTAGAGATTGAAATGAGCACAGATAAAGTTCCTTAAGCCAAATATGGAATAGACAAGAGCTACTCCTTGCTCAACGAAATGGACTCAACACCCCATATTAAACGCCTAAGAATGTAGCTGACTAGTAAGTATCTTAAAACCTATGGATTGCTATGTCTCCAAAAGAGAATCAAGCGTGTGTACAGGGGCATGAACGCAGCAGTGATAGGATTGGAGAGGTTCGGTGAGCAAATGAAGACCCTTTGAAGTCACATTGCATGGTACCCATTCCACGGGTCTCAACTCTCCACGTTTAAGGGATTCTTCCTTCAGCTAAATCATGCATGTGGAACCCAGAGTATGATCAACCGTGTGATCGGGAGACGTGTTCCAATATGTCTCAGTTCTCGTCCCCTGGTATTCGGGTGCAACATTCCAGACGCTTTACTAACACTCTCCCTTCTTGGAGAGTCAGTGCCTTTAACCTCCTGTTTGGCCCAGTTTGCAATTTCTGCGGAAGATGAACAGGAATAGGGAGAACCAATGAGAGACTAGCTGGAGGTGTCTGGACGGGCAAATTTAACTCTCATTTCCCACCAGGAAGAGGAATTAACCAAAGGCTCAGTGTGCGGTGCCGGAACCAGATTAGGGCCTGAAGCAATCCTGCGGTGTTGCGGCCAGCTCACAAGAAAGCGAGTTGAAGAAAGGAGCTCAGGGGCACTGTAATTCACAAACCTGCAGAGTTATAAATGACAGCTATCGTCCAAAAATATACTGAAGTAAGGCTGCCAAGAGGACTTGAAAGCGGGGCAGAATTGCAGGAAACCGTTTTCAGGAGGTAGACTGGAATTGCATTGAAAGCATAGGAAAAGAGGCAGAACGTCGACAATGATGCACTTGGCCAAAAAGGGCGTACGCGTTCTTTCCTGAATATATTCAGGAAAAAACGCATACACCCTTTTTAGCCAACCAAGCAAGCTTGCAAAGGAAATCTGCACTACAATGAAGTCTCACTTCCCCCCGGTCAAAAGGGCCATCTGAAAAAAGTATAGAATCCAGAAAGGCAGGACAGCCCATGGAGAACTGGGAACCTTGTTATGTTGAAGGGCGGGATGTAAATTGCCAACAGCCACTTGGGAGAAGTATATGGTGTTTCCTGAAACATCTAAAAAACAAAGCAACAGAGCGTAGGGCACTTCCTATTATAGTCCTATAGCTTAGGGAAATTAAAATCAAAAAGACACAGCTACCCCAATGTTTGGGACAGCTCTGTTTACAAGAACCTCGTTTACGGTACAAGGTCAATATTGCAGAAAGTGAAAAATGGATAAAGAAGTTGTGGTACTTACGTACAATGCAATATCATTCAGCAATGAAATCTATGTCATCAGGCCCGTAGCAGCATAATGAGTGTATTCAGGTATGATGATTCTAACTGAAATAAGTCACACAGAAAAAGAAACATCATAAGATATCACTAATACACGGAATATAAACTTGGCTACACAGGAACTGGATTACAAAAGAGAACAGGGTCTCAAATTTAGAAAACCAACTTATGCTTGCTTAAGGGGAAAGGTGAGTTGGGGTGCTGCATAAAACCAGAGATTGAAATGAGCACAGATAAAGTTCCTTAAGCCAAATATGGAATAGACAAGAGCTACTCCTTGCTCAACGCAATGGACTCAACACCCCATATTAAACGCCTAAGAATGTACCTAACTAGTAAGTATCTTAAAACCTATGGATCGCTATGTCTACGAAAGAGAATCAAGCGTGTGTACAGGGGCATAAACGCAGCAGTGATAGGATTGGAGAGGTTCGGTGAGCAAATGAAGACCCTTTGAAGTCATATTGCATGGTACCCATTCCACGGGTCTCAACTCTCCAGGTTTAAGGGATTCTTCCTTCAGCTAAAACATGCATGTGGAACCCAGAGTATGATCAACCGTGTGATCGGGAGACGTGTTCCAATATGTCTCAGTTCTCGTCCCCTGGTACTTGGGTGCAACATTCCAGACGCTTTACTAACACTCTCCCGACTTGGAGAGTCACTGCCTTTAACCTCCTGTTTGGCCCAGTTTGCAATTTCTGCGGAAGATGAACAGGAATAGGGAGAACCAATGAGAGACTAGCTGGAGGTGTCTGGACGGGCAAATTTAACTCTCATTTCCCACCAGGAACAGGAATTAACCGAAGGCTCAGCGTGCCGTGCCGGAACCAGATTAGGGCCTGAAGCAATCCTGCGGTGTTGCGGCCAGCTCACAAGAAAGCGAGTTGAAGAAAGGAGCTCAGGGGCACTGTAATTCACAAACCTGCAGAGTTATAAATGACAGCTATCGTCCAAAAATATACTGAAGTAAGGCTGCCAAGAGGACTTGAAAGCGGGGCAGAATTGCAGGAAACCGATTTCAGGAGGTAGACTGGAATTGCATTTAAAGCATAGGAAAAGAGGCAGAACGTCCACAATGATGCACTTGGCCAAAATGTGCGTATGCATTTTTTCCTGAATATATTCAGGAAAAAACGCATACGCCCTTTTTGGCCAACCAAGCAAGCTTGCAAAGGAAATCTGCACTACAATGAAGTCTCACTTCCCCCCAGTCAAAAGGGCCATCTGAAAAAAGTGTAAAATCCAGAAAGGCAGGACAGGCCATGGAGAACTGGGAGCCTTCTTATGTTGATGGGCGGGATGTAAATTGCCAACAGCCCCTCCGGAGAAGTGTATGGTGTTTCCTGAAACATCTAAAAAACAAAGCAACAGAGCCTAGGGCACTTCCACATATGGTCCTATAGCTTAGGGAAATTAAAATAAAAAAGACACAGCCACCCCTAAGTTTGGGAAGGCTCTGTTTACAAGAAACTCGTTTACGGGACAAGTTCAATGTCGCAGAAAGTGAAAAATGGATAAAGCAGTTGTGGTACTTACGTACAATGCAATATCACTCAGCAATGAAATCTATGTCATCAGGCCCGTAGCAGCATAATGAGTGGATTCAGGTATGATGATTCTATCTGAAATAAGTCACACAGAAAAACAAACATCATAAGATATCACTAATACACGGAATGTAAACTTGGCTACACAGGAACTGGATTACATAACAGAACAGGGTCTCAAATTTAGAAAACCAACTTATGCTTTCTTAAGGGCAAAGGTGAGTTGGGGTGCTGCATAAAACCAGAGATTGAAATGAGCACAGATAAAGTTCCTTAAGCCAAATATGGAATAGACAAGAGCTACTCCTTGCTCAACGAAATGGACTCAACACCCCATATTAAACGCCTAAGAATGTACCTGACTAGTAAGTATCTTAAAAGCTATGCATCGCTATGTCTCCGAAAGAGAATCAAGCGTGTGTACAGGGGCATAAACGCAGCAGTGATAGGATTGGAGAGGTTCAGTGAGCAAATGAAGACCCTTTGAAGTCATATTGCATGGTACCCATTCCACGGGTCTCAACTCTCCAGGTTTAAGGGATTCTTCCTTCAGCTAAAACATGCATGTGGAACCCAGAGTATGATCAACCGTGTGATCGGGATACGTGTTCCACTATGTCTCAGTTCTCGTCCCCTGGTACTCGGGTGCAACATTCCAGACGCTTTACTAACACTCTCCCGACTTGGAGAGTCAGTGCCTTTAACCTCCTGTTTGGCCCAGTTTGCAATTTCTGCGGAAGATGAACAGGAATAGGGAGAACCAATGAGAGACTAGCTGGAGGTGTCTGGACGGGCAAATTTAACTCTCATTTCCCACCAGGAACAGGAATTAACCGAAGGCTCAGCGTGCCGTGCCGGAACCAGATTAGGGCCTGAAGCAATCCTGCGGTGTTGCGGCCAGCTCACAAGAAAGCGAGTTGAAGAAAGGAGCTCAGGGGCACTGTAATTCACAAACCTGCAGAGTTATAAATGACAGCTATCGTCCAAAAATATACTGAAGTAAGGCTGCCAAGAGGACTTGAAAGCGGGGCAGAATTGCAGGATACCGATTTCAGGAGGTAGACTGGAATTACATTTAAAGCATAGGAAAAGAGGAAGAACGTCGACAATGATGCACTTGGCCAAAAAGGGCGTATGCGTTTTTTCCTGAATATATTCAGGAAAAAACGCATACGCCCTTTTTGGCCAACCAAGCAAGCTTGCAAAGGAAATCTGCACTACAATGAAGTCTCACTTCCCCCCGGTCAAAAGGGCCATCGAAAAAAGTGTAAAATCCAGAAAGGCAGGACAGGCCATGGAGAACTGGGAGCCTTGTTATGCTGATGGGCGGGATGTAAATTGCCAACAGCCACTGGGGAGAAGTGTATGGTGTTTCCTGAAACATCTAAAAAACAAAGCAACAGAGCCTAGGGCACTTCCACTTATGGTCCTATAGCTTTGGGAAATTAAAATCAAAAAGACACAGCCACCCCAAAATTTGGTACGGCTCTGTTTACAGGAACCTCTTCTGTAGCACACGTTAAATATGCCAGAGAGCAAATAATGGATAAAGAAGTTGCGGTACTTACGTACAACAGAATACCTCTCAGCAATGAAAACTATGTCACCAGGCCTGTACCAGCATAATGAGTGGATTGAGACACGGTGATTCTAAGTGAAAAAAGTCACACAGAAAAAGAAACATCATAAGGTATCACTAATACATGGAATGTGAACTTGGCTACACATGAACTGAATTACAAAACAGAACAGGGTCTCATGTTTAGAAAACCAACTTATGCTTGCTTAAGGGGGAAGGTGAGTTGGGGTGCTGCATAAAACCAGAGTTTGAAATTAGCACAGATAGCGTTCCATAAGCTAAATATGTAATAGACAAGACCTACCCCTTGCTCAAGGAAATGGACTCAACAATGTGGTTCACCTCACACCTGGTAGAATGGGCATCATCAGAAAATCTACAAACAAAAAATGCTGGAAAGGGTGTGGAGAAAAGGAACCCTCTTCCACTATTGTTGGGAATATAAATTGATACAGTCACTATGGAGAACAATATGGAGTTTCTTAAGAAACTAACAGTAGAATTACCATAGGATACAGCAATCCCAGTTCTGGACATATACCCAGACAAAACCATAAATCAAAAAGAGACATTCACCGCAATGTTCATTGCCTCACTCTTTACAATATCGAGGTAATGGAAGCAACCTAAATGCCCACAGACAGACGAATGCATAAAGCTGTGGTACATATATAAAATGGAATATTACTAAGCCATGAAAAGGAATGAAATTGGGTTTTGTAGAGACGTCGATGGATCTAGAGACTGTCATACAGAGTGAAGTAAGTCAGAAAGAGAAAAACAAATCTTGTATATTCATGCATATATGTGGAACCTAGAAAAACTGTACAGATTAACCATTTTGCAAGGCATAAATAGAGCAACAGATGTAGACAACAAACGTATGGACAACAAGGGGGGAAAGCTGTTGGGGGGGGTGGTGGTGGGAGGAGTTGAGAGACTGGGATTGGCATGTATACATTTATATGTATAAAATAGATAACCAATAAGAACCTGCTGTATAAAAATATAAAATAAAATTCAAAATTAAAAAGAAATAAAATTTAAAAAATAAAACAGAAAAAACAATTATTCCCTTCACATACATGTATTTATATGAATAAATTATTTCCATGTTTATATCTGTAAATACAAAAAAGAGGAATAAAATCTACCTTGAACCAAAAACGAAAAAGAGAAAATAAACACAGAACCCACCAGTTCCACAGAGGAAAACCGTATCAGGGCACTTGCTCCAGTTGTAAACAATTCTGAAGTTGGCCAGTGGTGGGGAATCGTCTCCCATTCAGCCAGCAAAGGCGTCCTCATTGCAAAGCTGGGGCACCGTGCCGAGGCATCTGTGAGTAAACGTGAGCTGAGCCCCAGGCCAGTTGCTGCTGAACTATTCCCACCCGTCCCAGGTAAAACACCTGAATATATACAAGGACTTGAAGGCCTAGAGGAAGGGCCATAGAGCCACACGAGTGACAGCATGCCGGCCGACTTGGTGCCTGCAGGCCAGCCAGGATGGTCCTGGCCCTGGGTGCTCTTCTGGAAGATTTCCATTTCCCTGCCTGAGATACCCGTCCTGTCCCTGCCCCCACTGCTTTTTTCCTTCCTCACCTCTGCCCAGGGAGAAATTCCAGCAGCAGGTATGGGTGACACATCCTCTTCTTTAGCAGGTGGCAGCCTGGCAACTGCTGCAGAAAGTCCAGCAGAGCCCCACTCACACTGGGCTACCCACAAATCCGTGGCCTCTCACTCCCTCCCACCAGCCCAGCCCCGAGACTGCTGACAGGGCAGAGAAAATGGCGTCAGGCACGGCTGCAGGGGCTCTTGCTGCCTGGAGTGGTATTTATATTGATCTCAACCCAGGCACACCTGGGGAGGGCTGGCCGGCACGGTAAGGCTGCCCAGGTCAGCCAATCATCATCCCTCAGGGGCTCACAGTTGCAGAAAATGGAACTTGCTGAACCGGCCAGGTCCAAGGAACAGGTGTGGGCTCCTGAGAGTCAGGATAGACAAGGGGCTGCAGCTTTGGCTTGTTTTCTAATCATTTTATCTGGCCCATGAGTGGGAGACAACTTCAAGAAAACCCTCTCCTAATGAGAGGAACCCAGGAGTCAGGGAGAGGAGGGGTGGGTGGTGGTTGGAGACAGAGGCCTGGTGTCCCGGGTGCAGTGGAAGTCTCTGGAAGACCAGGTGGAGGGAGGCCGCACAGAGTGATGCCCAGGGTCACAGACCTGTCGCAGCTGCTGTTTGTTAGTTCAAGTCCTGCTCTGAGGTGCTCTGTGTCAGCTCTGAGCGACAGGTGAGCTGGGGGTGCTCTGCAATGAGGGCTATGTGCACGGTTCCTGTGTGCCCAGCCCTGCCACGGTACCTGCAAGGGTAGCTCTGTATCCTGAGAGGGGCCTGACCACGAGAGCCCCGTGGGCTGGGGTGGGGGTGGGGTACCTGCGCAGGTGAGCTCCATATTCTGGGATTGGTCTGACCACGAGAGCCCCATGGGCTGCTGGGGACCTGGTAAAGGATGTCAGGACAGTCAGTGAAGCCACCGAGGATATACCTCCAGCTGCTCCTAATTCCTACACCCTGCTGGTCATTCTACCAACCACCAGGACATGGTATTCCGTATTAGTCTTCAATGATGCCTTCTTTTGTATTCCATTAGTCCCAGAGTCACAAGAAATTTTGGCTTGTGAGTGGCAGGACTCAACATACAACTAAAACAATACTTCCGGGCCGTCTTGCCCCAAGGGTGCAAAAATTCCCACACCATCTTTGGGGAAAGCTTAGCTAAAGACCTAAAAGTTCTACCTCTGGAAAAGGAAATCCTCCTTCAGTACGCAGACGACATTCTGATCGCCAGCCCTACTAAGGAGGCCTCTGAACTACCAAGCCAATAAAGGATAGAAGTTGTCCAAGAAAAAGCTCAAATATCACAGACTGCGGTGACCTGCCTGGGCTTCATTCTCACAGAAGGTCGGAGAAGCCCATCCCAGGAAAGGGAAGAAACCATTTGCAGCCTTACCCCTTTCTAAAACTAGAAGACAGCTTAGGGGTTCCTGGGGAGGCCAGGGTTTGCTGCTTCTGGATCCCTAACTACAGTCTACTAGCTGGGCCTCTATATGAAACACTGAAAGGAAAAGATGATGATCCTTTTGAATAGAATCCAGAAGTGGCCTTTCAAGAATGGAAAGAGCAGTCAATTCAGACCCTTGCCCTGGAACTCCCTAATTTAGCTAAACCCTTTGACCTTTACATTCCCGGTGAAAGGTGAATCGCCACTGGAGAATTAGTGCAAAAACTGGGACCACTTGAAATGGAACAATGCAAGAATGCCATCCAGGTAGGATAAACTACGGGCACCAAGGGGCTTGGCCCACTGCCACATCTGGCCAAGATACTGGCGGTATCTAAAAACCTGGAAATCAGCAGCCCAAAAGGCCACCTCCCTCCTAAGGGAAAAGGACCCCACGTGGTGATCCTAACCACCAACCATGCCCTGAAGTTGCAGGGTTCGCTCCGTGGGCACACCAACCTCGAGTGAGGAGGCCCTCCAACTCCAACATCCAGAGAGATAACCGGGGGCAACAGGGCACCATGACGACTCATGTGAACTTCACTTGACCTGGAGTTTCTCTCATAAAACAACAAGAGTGTGTCCCGAAAGAGTAGACTACTGCTTGCAGGACTTACTGCACCCAGAGGGGAGCTAATAATCTTGGCGGGGGAACCATATATCACACTGTCACCATAGAAAAACCTACAGACACCGTGATGATGGTGGCCAATAAGACCGGCTGGACTCCTGTTTACTTCAAAAGGCTGTTGACTCAGTGGCCATCATGGTCCTTGATCACCACTGACCCTGGACTGCCTGGGAGTTGAGCGGGCAGGGCTCTGACACCTGGTGCTGTTTGTACGTTAATTCAGGGGCCTAATTGAAGAAAGCGCAGACTACTGGTCAGAGCATCTAGGCTGGCAGAAACGGTCAGCCTAAGGTGGCCGAACAAATGTGGGGCGGGGTGAAACCGGCCCCCACAGCGTCTCTGCACATCTCTTTCCTGGACCCTTAAAGGTCGTTAGAATGTATAACACTTCCAATGCTGGTGCTCAGGTGGACGAGCAGGGAGGCAGGGGGCCTGGGGACAATCAACGTCACCTGGAGGCTGCTGGGGAGAAGCTCTGACCCTCGCCCCCGGGTATGAGGGCTCCCAACTCAGCACTCAGCAGTTACAGAAGAAGGGTCTGCACCCTCAGCACTCCAAAAATGAGGAACAGGACAAAAGGCAGAGGAGGGGTTTGTCCCCAGCAAAGCCCATTAAAAATCCCTGGGAGATAAAAATAGAATCTGGGCAATAAAGTCAAGTCTAACCGTTTTTATCCTTTGTGCTTTGTCTAATTTCATGTGCTCCTAGGGTCCCGCATGCAGAGGTTCCACACCCGGCACTTCAGACCAGATTTCCTAGTGCAGAATGGCTGGGTCGACACCTCAGCTCCTGGGGCCCAGTGCAGACTCCGCGATATAGAGCCTGAGCTGCAGCCAACCCGGCCCTCGAGAGCTCCGCCCCCTCCCTCCCACTGACTCTGACAGGATCTCTACACAGCAGCCCAGCCCACAGCCCACGGGGTAGTGCATGTTCTCACCTCTCCATTCTCTGATCAAAATATAAAGTTTCCTTTGCTTGTGAACCAAACTCAGTCTCGATCTGTTGGCCCCAATGACACTGGGCAGGGGGACACTTGTTGGGGTCCACTCTGGAGGATCAGTAACAGAAATTGAGACTATTGTAACCTCAATGAACAGATGTGTGAGCCAAACTGTAGTTAACATAGAACAGTGTATAAGGCTCGGGTAAAATAAGATGTTTCTAACACTTCCATTTGATATTTCCATCACTTTATTATAAGCAAGTTCAGTGAAAAGGTTTGTCTTATTTGTCAGGTCAATATTAGAGAAACGAAGTGATTTCTTTCCAAGGATGTACATCTAATAATCTTGGTTAAAGCTTCAATCTTGTTTTAAATGCTTTTCCATTGAAAATGATACCTCTCTTTCAGCTCCCCCATTTCTGAGAAGTATAAAATCTTATAATTTATTATTACCAAAGGGGAAAGGTGGGAGGAGGGATAAATTAACAGTTTGGGATTAACACATACACACTGCTATGTATAAAATAGATCATCAACAAGGAACTACTGTATAGCACAGGGAACTACACTCAACATTTTGCAATAACCTATAAGGGGAAATAATCTGAAAAAGAATAGATATTTTTATTGACATCATCTATCAATGACAGTTAAAGTGTAACCTAAGGGAAGCTGGTGGTGAGTGCTTCTGACCCTGAAGACTTCAATCATCTAAAGTTTGGACTCTGCCTACTTCCCAAGGCCCTTAATGAACATATGTGTAGCCGTAGCTTAAAAAATTCCCCAGTTTGGGTTTCGGGGAGACACTGATTTTGAAAAAGCCCTGGTGTTCTCCTTACATAATGGGACTCTTCCTACTGCTAAAACATGTCTGTCACACCCAGAGGATGGTATACCATCTGATCGGGAAGAGTTTGGAAAAGGCATCTCATCTCCTCATCTCCTGGTGCTCGGGTTCACCCCTCCAGCGTCTTTACTAACAGTCTCCCCACTTGGAGATGTCAGCACTGTCAACATCCTGTTGCGTACAGTTTGGAATTTGTCCAGAGGATGAAGCGGAAGGATGAGGAACAATGAGAGACAAGTCCTAGGTGTTCAGACAGGCACATGTCACTCTAATTTCCAATCAGGAAGACGAACTGACCAAAGGCTAGGGTTGCCCATGGAAACAGTATAGGGCTTGAGGAAATCCCGCTGCTTTGTGGCCAGTTCCCATAAACACAAGTTGAACAATGGAACTCAGGGGCAGTAAAATTCACGAAACTGCAGAGTTGAAAATATCCATCACTGAAAAATGTCTTGAGGAAAGTCAGAGAAAAGGACTTGTAAGCAAGGGAGAATGGCAGGAAAGGGATTTGAGGAGGTAGAAAGGACTCACCATTAAGCACAAGAAAAGGAGCTGAACATTGCCAACATTGCAGTTGGCCAAAAAGGGTGTATGCGTTTTTTTCTGTATATATTCAAGAAAAGGGCATACACTTTTTTAGCCAACCAAACAGGTGGGCACTGGAAGTCAATACTACAAAAGATATCACTTCGCATCAGTCAGAAGAGCCATCCTCATAAAGCGTAAATAACAGAAATGCAGGACAGGGCAAGGAGAAGAGGGAGCCCTGTGAGACTTATAGTGGAAGTGTATATTGCCAACGGCCATTCTGGAGAAGTGTATTGTGTTTACTAAAGCATCTAAAAAATGAGCTACAGAGCATAGGGCACTTGCACTCATGGGCGTATATCTTGGGAAAAACAAAAATCGAGAGGACACAGGCACCCCAATGTTTACCCCCTCTCTGTTTAAAAGATCCTCGACTAGGATATAACTTAAATGTCTCTGGAGGGAAAAAATGGATAGAGATGTGGTACTTAGGTAGAGTGGAATATTATTCAGCCTGGAAATCAATGAAATATGGCCAGTTGTCACAACTCCGGAGGAGTTACGTATGATCTTTCTAAGTGACATAATTCAAAAAGAAAAAGACACATATCATAAGATATCACTTAAAGGTGGAATCCAAAATGGCTACACATGAAATAAATTACAAAACAAAAACATAGTCAAATATGTAGAAAAGACGCATAAGGCTGCTAAACGGGAAAGGTGGGGAGGGGTGAGGCATCATCCAGGAGGTTGAAATTAGCAAAGATACCATTCCAAATTCCAAACTGATAATCAACAAGGCCTACACAGTAGCTAAAAGAACTGCACTCAGCACACTCAAGTCACCGGAAAAGAATATATACGACTGGTAAGAATCTGAAAAAGAATTTACTGATGTCTCTCTGTACGTGAATCAAGTGGATGTACAGCAGCAAGAAACAGAGCTTTGAAAATCAGCTGTAACCAATATAGTAACAAATTGAAAAAAATAAACGACAGAGAGACAGAGAAAACCTCTTACAACTTTTCCTCAGGGACGGTGATGCAACATGGATTGAACACATCTAGACCCACAGCAGGATGAGACATAAGGCTGGAAACTGTTTGCACTAAGAGAAATGTGAGGTTGGGTGAGGAAATGCACACCCTTTAAAGTAATACTACCTGGTACCCATTCAATGGGTCCCAAATCTGCAGGTTCAAGGGATCTTCCTACAGCTAAAACATGCATGGAAAACCCAGAGGACTGTACACCATGTGATCGGGAGATGTGTCTAAAATGCAGCTCATTTATCCTCTCCTGGTGCTCCTGTTCACCATTCCAGCCACGTTACTTAGAATCTCCCCACTTGGAGAATCAGCACATTTCAACTTCTGTTTCACACATTTTGCAAATTGTGAGGAGGATGAACGGGAAGAGGGGGAACCAATGAGAGAATAGTTGTAGGGGTTTGGACGGGCACATATCACTCTAATTTCCCATTAAGAATAAGAATTGAAAAAAGGCTCAGCCCGCCTCGCCGGAGCCAAAATAGGGCCTGAAGCAATCCTGCGGGTTTGAGGCCAGCTCACAAAAGAGCAACTTAAAAAATGGAGCTCAGGGTCACTGCAATTCACAAACCTGCAGAGTTATAAATGAAAACTAACGTCCAAAACTATGTTGAGGTAAGGCAAAGAAGAGGATCTGAATGCAAGACAGAATTGCAAGAAACAGATTTCAAGAGATAGATTGGACTCGTCTTTAAAGCACATGAAAAGCGGCAGAATTTCGACAATGATGCAGTTGGCCCAAAAGGGCGTATGCGTTTTTTCCTGATTATATCCAGGAAAAAATGCATACGCACTTTATGGGCAACGAAGCAAGCAAGCAATGCAAATGTGCACAACAAAGAAGTCTCATTTCCCACCGGTCAAAAGGGCCATCCTAAAAAATTGTAAAAACCAGAAATGCAGGACAGGCCATGGAGAACAGGGAGCCTTTATACGCTGATGGGCAGTGTGTGAACTGCCAAGAGCCACTCTGGAGAAGTGTATGGTGGTTCCTAAATCATCTAAAAAACAGAGCTACAGAGCACAGGATACTGCCAATCATGGGAGTATATCTAGGGAAGTCTAAAAATCAACAAGACACAAGCACACCACAGTTTAGGGCTACTCTGTTTACAAGAACCTCAACTTCAGTACACCTTAAATATCCCAGGAAAGAGAACAATGGATAAAGAAGATGTGGTACTTATGTACAATGGAATATCTCTTCACCATGAAATCAATGTAATAAGGCTAGTAGAAGGATAAAGAGTGGATTTAGGTCCGATAATACTACTTGAAATAAGTCAAACAGAAAAAGAAACATATCATAAGATATCACTTATAGAGGGAGGGTAAATATGGCTGCACAAGAAATGAATTACAGAACAGAACAGTGTCTCACATTTAGAAAACACACTTATGTCAGCTTAAGGGGAAAGGAGAGGTGGGGTGATGCATAAAACCAGAGTTTGAAATTAGCACACTGTTCAATAAACCAAATAGATATTAGACAAGATCTACACCTTGCTCAATGAACTGGCCTCAACACACCCTATACACCGCAGAGAAATATATCTGAGTAATAAGAATCTTAAAACCCATGTATTGATATATCTCCATAAGGGAATCAAGTGTGTGCAGAGCGGCACAAACACAGCAGTGAAAATGAGCTAAAGCCCATTATAGAAATAAATTTTAAAAACAAAACGCAGAAACAATGAAAGAGAGAAAAATTCTTACAAAATTTGCTCAGGGGCTGTGATGCAACCTGGATTGAACACATATAAACCCACAGCTGGATAACACATAAGGCTGGACACTTGGGGCTGAGAGGATTGGTGAGCTTTGGTGAGCAACTGCCAAAAGTTTAATGCAATACTTCATGCTACTCATTCCAAGGGTCCCAACACCCCAGGTTGAAGGGAATCTTCCTGCAGCTAAACCATTCTTGGGAAACCCAGTGACTGTTATACCATATGATCGGGAAAGGTTTCTAAAACACACCTCATTTTTCCACTCCTAGGGCTCCGGATCGACATTCCAGCCACTTTACTAACAATATCCCCACATGGAGAGTCAATGCCTTTAAGTTCTGGTATCGCACAGTCTGCAGTTTGTGCGGAAGATGAATGGGAATAGGGGGAACCAGTGAGAAACTAGCTGTAGCGGTTTCAATGGGCACATGTCACTCTAATTTGACATCAGTAAGAAGAATAAACCAAAGGAAGAGCAAGGTGCCCCAGAAGAAGAATAGGGCCTGAAGGAATCCTGTGGTTATGAGGCAAGATCACAAAAATAAGAGCTGAAAAACGGAGCTAAGGGCCACTGCAATTCAAAAACCTGCAGAGTTATAAAGGCCAACTATTTTCAAAAAATATATTGAGGTAAGGCTATGAAGAGGCATTGAGAGCAAGGCAGAATTGCAGGAAACCGATTTCAGGAGGTAGACTGGAATTGCATTTAAAGCATAGGAAAAGAGGCAGAACGTCGACAATGATGCACTTGGCCAAAAAGGGTGTATGCGTTTTTTCCTGAATATATTCAGGAAAAAACGCATACGCCCTTTTTGGCCAACCAAGCAAGCTTGCAAAGGAAATCTGCACTACAATGAAGTCTCACTTCCCCCCGGTCAAAAGGGCCATCTGAAAAAAGTGTAAAATCCAGAAAGGCAGGACAGGCCATGGAGAACTGGGAGCCGTGTTATGCTGATGGGCGGGATGTAAGTGTATGGTGTTTCCTGAAACATCTAAAAAACAAAGCAACAGAGCCTAGGGCACTTCCACATATGGTCCTATAGCTTAGGGAAATTAAAATCAAAAAGACACAGCCACCCCAAAGTTTGGGACGGCTCTGTTTACAAGAACCTCATTTATGGTACAAGTTCAATATCGCAGAAAGTGAAAAATAGATGAAGAACTTGTGGTAGTTACGTACAATGCAATATCAGTCTGCAATGAAATCTATGTCATCAGGCCCATAGCAGCATAATGAGTGGATTCAGGTATGATGATTCTAACTGAAATAAGTCACACAGAAATAGAAACATCATAAGATATCACTAATACACGGAATGTAAACTTGGCTACACAGGAACTGGATTACAAAACAGAACAGGGTCTCAAATGTAGAAAAACAACTTATGCTTGCTTAAGGGGAAAGGTGAGTTGGGGTGCTGCATAAAACCAGAGATTGAAATGAGCACAGATAAAGTTTCTTAAGCCAAATATGTAATAGACAAGAGCTACTCCTTGCTCAACGAAATGGACTCAGCACCCCATGTTAAACGCCTAAGAATGTACCTGACTAGTAAGTATCTTAAAACCTATGGATTGCTATGTCTCCGAAAGAGAATCAAGCATGTGTACAGGGGCATAAACGCAGCAGTGATAGGATTGTTGAGGTTTGGTGAGCAAATGAAGACCCTTTGAAGTCATATTGCATGGTACCCATTCCACTGGTCTCAACTCTCCAGGTTTAAGGGATTCTTCCTTCAGCTAAAACATGCATGTGGAACCCAGAGTATGATCAACCGTGTGATCGGGAGACGTGTTCAAATATGTCTCAGTTGTCGTCCCCTGGTACTCGGGTGCAGCATTCCAGACACTTAACTAACACTCTCGCGAGTTGGGGAGTCTGTGCCTTTAACCTCCTGTTTGGCCCAGTTTGCAATTTCTGCGGAAGATGAACAGGAATAGGGAGAACCAATGAGAGACTAGCTGGAGGTGTCTGGACAGGCAAAGTTAACTCTCATTTCCCACCAGGAAGAGGAATTAACCAAAGGCTCAGCGTGCCGTGCCGGAACCAGATTAGGGCCTGAAGGAATCCTGCGGTGTTGCGGCCAGCTCACAAGAAAGCGAGTTGAAGAAAGGAGTTCAGGGGCACTGTAATTCACAAAACTGCAGAGTTATAAATGACAGATATCGTCCAAAAATATACTGAAGTAAGGCTGCCAAGAGGACTTGAAAGCGGGGCAGAATTGCAGGAAACCGATATAAGGAGGTAGACTAGAATTGCATTGAAAGCATAGGAAAAGAGGCAGAACGTGGACAATGATGCACTTGGCCAAAAAGGGCGTATGCGTTTTTTCCTGAATATATTCAGGAAAAAACGCATACGCCCTTTTTGCTCAACCAAGCAATTTTGCAAAGGAAATCTGCACTACAGTGAAGTCTCACTTCCCCCGGGTCAAAAGGGCCATCTGAAAAAAGTGTAAAATCCAGAAAGGCAGGACAGGCCATGGAGAACTGGGAGCCTTGATATAATGGGCGGGATGTAAATTGCCAACAGCCACTCGGGAGAAGTGTATGGTGTTTCCTGAAACATCTAAAAAACAAAGCAACAGAGCCTAGGGCACTTCCACTTATGGTCCTATAGCTTAGGGAAATTAAAATCAAAAAGACACAGCCACCCCAAAGTTTGGGACGGCTCTGTTTACAAGAACCTCGTTTACGGTACAAGTTCAATATCACAGAAAGTGAAAAATGGATAAAGAAGTTGTGGTACTTACGTACAATGCAATATCACTCAGGAATGAAATCTATGTCATCAGGCCCGTAGCAGCATAATGAGTGGATTCAGGTATGATGATTCTAACTGAAATAAGTCACACAGAAAAAGAAACATCATAAGATATCACTAATACACGGAATGTAAACTTGGCTACACAGGAACTGAATTACAAAACAGAACAGGGTCTCAAATTTAAAAAACCAACTTATGCTTTCTTAAGGGGAAAGGTGAGTTGGGGTGCTGCATAAAACCAGAGATTGAAATGAGCACAGATAAAGTTCCTTAAGCCAAATGTGGAATAGACAAGAGCTTCTCCTTGCTCAACGAAATGGACTCAACACCCCATATTAAACGCCTAAGAATGTACCTGACTAGTAAGTATCTTAAAACCTATGGATTGGGCTTCCCTGGTGGCGCAGTGGTTGAGAGTCCGCCTGTCGATGCAGGGGACTTGTGTTCGTGCCTTGGTCCAGGAAGATCCCACATGCCGCGGAGCGGCTGGGCCCGTGAGCCATGGCCGCTGAGCCTGCGCGTCCGGAGCCTGTGCTCCGCAATGGGTGAGGCCACAGGAGTGAGAGGCCCGCGTACCGCAAAAAAAAAAAAAAAAAAAAAACCTATGGATTGCTATGTCTCCGAAAGAGAATCAAGCGTGTGTACAGGGGCATAAACGCAGCAGTGATAGGATTGGAGAGGTTCGGTGAACAAATGAAGACCCTTTCAAGTCATATTGCATGGTACCCATTCCACGGGTCTCAACTCTCCAGGTTTAAGGGATTCTTCCTTCAGCTAAAACATGCATGTGGAACCCAGAGTATGATCAACCGTGTGATTGGGAGACGTGTTCAAATATGTCTCAGTTCTCATCCCCTGGTACTCGGGTGCAACATTCCAGACGCTTTACTAACACTCTCCCGACTTGGAGAGTCAGTGCCTTTAACCTCCTGTTTGGCCAAGTTTGCAATTTCTGCAGAAGATGAACAGGTATAGGGAGAACCAACGAGAGACTAGCTGGAGGTGTCTGGACGGGCAAATTTAACTCTCATTTCCCACCAGGAAGAGGAATTAACCAAAGGCTCAGCGTGCCATGCCGGAACCAGATTAGGGCCTGAAGCAATCCTGCGGTGTTGCGGTCAGCTCACAAGAAAGCGAGTTGAAGAAAGGAGCTCAGGGGCACTGTAATTCACAAAACTGCAGAGTTATAAATGACAGCTATCGTCCAAAAATATACTGAAGTAAGGCTGCCAAGAGGACTTGAAAGCGGGGCAGAATTGCAGGAAACCGATTTCAGGAGGTAGACTGGAATTGCATTTAAAGCATAAGAAAAGAGGCAGAACGTGTACAATGATGTACTTGGCCAAAAAGGGCGTATGCGTTTTTTCCTGAATATATTCAGGAAAAAACGCATACGCCCTTTTTGGCCAACCAAGCAAGCTTGCAAAGGAAATCTGCACTACAATGAAGTCTCACGTCCCACCGGTCAAAAGGGCCATCTGAAAAAAGTGTAAAATCCAGAAAGGCAGGACAGGCCATGGAGAACTGGGAGCCTTGTTATGCTGATGGGCGGGATGTATATTGCCAACAGGCACTCGGGAGAAGTGTATGGTGTTTCCTGAAACATCTAAAAAACAAAGCAACAGAGACTAGGGCACTTCCACATATGGTCCTATAGCTTAGGGAAATTAAAAGCAAAAAGACACAACCACCCCAAAGTTTGGGACGGCTCTGTGTACAAGAACCTCATTAACGGTACAACTTCAATATCGCAGAAAGCAAAAAATGGATAAACAAGTTGTGGTAATTATGTACAATACAATAACACTCAGCAATGAAATCTATGTCATCAGGCCCGTAGCAGCATAATGAGTGGATTCAGGTATGATGATTCTAACTGAAATAAGTCACACAGAAAAAGAAACATCATAAGATATCACTAATACACGGAATGTAAACTTGGCTACACAGGAACTGGATTACAAAACAGAACAGGGACTCAAATTTAGAAAACCAACTTATGCTTGCTTAAGGGGAAAGGTGAGTTGGGGTGCTGCATAAAACCAGAGATTGAAATGAGCACAGATAAAGTTCCTTAAGCCAAATATAGAATAGAAAAGAGCTACTCCTTGCTCAATGAAATGGACTCAACACCCCATATTAAACGCCTAAGAATGTACCTGACAAGTAAGTATCTTAAAACCTATGGATTGCTATGTCTCCGAAAGAGAATCAAGCGTGTGTACAGGGGCATAAACGCAGGAGTGATAAGATTGGAGAGGTTCGGTGAGCAAATGAATACCCTTTGAAGTCATATTGCATGGTACCCATTCCACGGGTCTCAGATCTCCAGGTTTAAGGGATTCTTCCTTCAGCTAAATCATGCATGTGGAACCCAGAGTATGATCAACCATGTGATCGGGAGACGTGTTCAAATATGTCTCAGTTCTCCTCCCCTGGTACTCGGGTGCAACATTCCATACGCTTTACTAATGCTCTCCCGACTTGGAGAGTCAGTGCCTTTAACCTCCTGTTTGTCCCAGTTTGCAATTTCTGCAGAAGATGAACAGGAATAGGGAGAACCAATGAGACACTAGCTGGAGGTGTCTGGACGGGTAAATTTAGCTCTCATTTCCCACCAGGAAGAGGAATTAACCAAAAGCTCGGCGTGCCGTACCGGATCCAGATTAGGGCCTGAAGCAATCCTGCGATATTGCGGCCAGCTCACCAGAAAGCGAGTTGAAGAAAGGAGCTCAGGGGCACTGTAATTCACAAACCTACAGAGTTATAAATGACAGCTATCGTCCAAAAATATAGTGAAGAAAGGCTGCCAAGAGGACTTTAATGCGGGGCAGAATTGCAGGCAACCGATTTCAGAAGGTAGACTGGAATTGCATTTAAAGCATATGAAATGAGGCAGAACGTGGAAAATGATGCACTTGGCCAAAAAGGGCGTATGCGTTTTTTCCTGAATATATTCAGGAAAAAACGCATACGCACTTTTTGGCCAACCAAGCAAGCTTGCAAAGGAAATCTGCACCACAATGAAGTCTCACTTCCCCCTGGTCAAAAGGGCCATCTGAAAAAAGTGTAAAATCCAGAAAGGCAGGACAGGCCATGGAGAACTGGGAGCCTTGTTATGCTGATGGGCGGGATGTAAATTGCCAACAGCCACTGGGAAGAAGTCTATGGTGTTTCCTGAAACATCTAAAAAACAAAGCAACAGAGCCTAGGGCACTTCCACTTATGGTCCTATAGCTTAGGGAAATTAAAATCAAAAACACACAGCCACCCCAAACTTTGGGATGGCTCTGTTTACAAGAACCTCATTTACAGTACAAGTTCAATATCGCAGAAAGCGAAAAATGGATAAAGAAATTGTGGTACTTACGTACAATGAAGTATCACTCAGCACTGACATCTATGTCATCAGGCCCATAGCAGCATAATGAGTGGATTCAGGTATGATGATTCTAACTGAAATAAGTCACACAGAAAAAGAAACATCATAAGATATCACTAATACAGGGAATGTCAACTTGGCTACACAGGAACTGGAGTAGAAAACAGAACAGGGTCTCAAATTTAGAAAACCAACTTATGCTTGCTTAAGGGGAAAGGTGAGTTGGGGTGCTGCAGAAAACCAGAGATTGAAATGAGCACAGATAAAGTTCCTTAATCCAAATATGGAATAGACAAGAGCTACTCCTTGCTCAACGAAATGGACTCAACACCCCATATTAAACGCCTAAGAATGTACCTGACAAGTAAGTATCTTAAAACCTATGGATTGCTATGTCTCCGAAAGAGAATCAAGCGTGTGTACAGGGGCATAAACGCAGGAGTGATAAGATTGGAGAGGTTCGGTGAGCAAATGAAGACCCTTTGAAGTCATATTGCATGGTACCCATTCCACGGGTCTCAACTCACCAGGTTTAAGGGATTCTTTCTTCAGCTAAAACATGCATGTTGAAGCCAGAGTATGATCAACCATGTGATCGGGAGACGTGTTCAAATATGTCTCAGTTCTCCTCCCCTGGTACTCGGGTGCAACATTCCATACGCTTTACTAATGCTCTCCCTACTTGGAGAGTCAGTGCCTTTAACCTCCTGTTTGGCCCAGTTTGCAATTTCTACAGAAGATGAACAGGAATAGGGAGAACCAATGAGACACTAGCTGGAGGTGTCTGGACGGGTAAATTTAGCTCTCATTTCCCACCAGGAAGAGGAATTAACCAAAAGCTCAGCGTGCCGTACCGGATCCAGATTAGGGCCTGAAGCAATCCTGCGATATTGCGGCCAGCTCACCAGAAAGCGAGTTGAAGAAAGGAGCTCAGGGGCACTGTAAATCACAAACCTGCAGAGTTATAAACGACAGCTATCGTCCAAAAATATACTGAAGTAAGGCTGCCAAGAGGACTTGAAAGCGGGGCAGAATTGCAGGAAACCGATTTCAGGAGGTAGACTGGAATTGCATTTAAAGCATAGGAAAAGAGGCAGAACGTGGAAAATGATGCACTTGGCCAAAAAGGGCGTATGCGTTTTTTCCTGAATATATTCAGGAAAAAACACATACGCCCTTTTTGGCCAACCAAGCAAGCTTGCAAAGGAAATCTGCACCACAATGAAGTCTCACTTCCCCCCGGTCAAAAGGGCCATCTGAAAAAAGTGTAAAATCCAGAAAGGCAGGACAGGCCATGGAGAACTGGGAGCCTTGTTATGCTGATGGGCGGGATGTAAATTGGCAACAGCCACTGGGGAGAAGTGTATGGTGTTTCCTGAAACATCTAAAAAACAAAGCAACAGAGCCTAGGGCACTTCCACTTATGGTCCTATAGCTTAGGGAAATTAAAATCAAAAACACACAGCCACCCCAAACTTTGGGACGGCTCTGTTTACAAGAACCTCGTTTATGGTACAAGTTCAATATCGCAGAAAGCAAAAAATGGATAAAGAAGTTGTGGTACTTACGTAGAATACAATAACACTCAGCAATGAAATCTATGTCATCAGGCCTGTAGCAGCATAATGAGTGGATTCAGGTATGATGATTCTAACTGAAATAAGTCACACAGAAAAAGAATCATCATAAGATATCACTAATACACGGAATGTAAACTTGGCTACACAGGAACTGAATTACAAAACAGAACAGGGACTCAAATTTAGAAAACCAACTTATGCTTGCTTAAGGGGAAAGGTTAGTTGGGGTGCTGCATAAAACCAGAGATTGAAATGAGCTCAGATAAACTTCCTTAAGCCAAATATGGAATAAACAAGAGGTACTCCTTGCTCAACGAAACGGACTCAACACCCCATATTAAACGACTAAGAATTTACCTGACTAGTATCTTAAAACCTCTGGATTGCTATGTCTCCGAAAGAGAATCAAGCATGTCTACAGGGGCATAAACGCAGCAGTGATAGGATTGGAGAGGTTCGGTGAGCAAATGAAGACCCTTTGAAGTCATATTGCATGGTACCCATTCCACAGGTCTCAACTCTCCAGATTTAAGGGATTCTTCCTTCAGCTAAAACATGCATGTGGAACCCAGAGTATGATCAACCGTGTGATTGGGAGACGAGTTCAATTATGTCTCAGTTTTCGTCCCCTGGTACTCGGGTGCAACATTCCAGATGCTTTACTAACACTCTCCTGACTTGGAGAGTCAGTGCCTTTAACCTCCTGTTTGGCCCAGTATGCAATTTCTGCAGAAGATGAACAGGAATAGGGAGAACCAATGAGAGACTAGCTGGAGGTGTCTGGACGGGCCAAATTAACTCTCATTTCCAACGAGGAAGAGGAATTTACCAAAGGCTCAGTGTGCCATGCCGGAACCAGATTAGGGCCTGAAGCAATCATGCTGTGTTGTGGCCAGCTCACAAGAAAGCGAGTTGAAGAAAGGAGCTCAGGGGCACTGTAATTCACAAACCTGCAGAGTTATAAATGACAGCTATCGTCCAAAAATATAGTGAAGTAAGGCTGCCAAGAGGACTTGAAAGCAGGGCAGAATTGCAGGAAACCAATTTCAGGAGGTAGACTGGAATTGCATTTAAAGCATAGGAAAAGAGGCAGAACGTCGACAATGATGCACTTGGCCAAAAAGGGCGTATGCGTTTTTTCCTGAATATATTCAGGAAAAAACGCATACGCCCTTTTTGGCCAACCAAGCAAGCTTGCAAAGGAAAACTGCACTACAATGAAGTCTCACTTCCCCCCGGTCAAAAGGGCCATCTGAAAAAAGTGTAAAATCCAGAAAGGCAGGACAGGCCATGGAGAACTGGGAGCCTTGTTATGCTGATGGGCGGGATGTAAATTGCCAACAGCCACTTGGGAGAAGTGTATGGTGTTTCCTGAAACATCTAAAAAACAAAGCAACAGAGCCTAGGGCACTTCCACTTATGGTCCTATAGCTTAGGGAAATTAAAATCAAAAACACACAGCCACCCCAAACTTTGGGACGGCTCTGTTTACAAGAACCTCGTTTACGGTACAAGTTCAATATCGCAGAAAGTGAAAAATGGATAAAGAAATTGTGGTACTTACGTACAATGCAGTATCACTCAGCACTGACATCTATGTCATCAGGCCCGTAGCAGCATAATGAATGGATTCAGGTATGATGATTCTAACTGAAATAAGTCACACAGAAAAAGAAACATCATAAGATATCACTAATACAGGGAATGTCAACTTGGCTACACAGGAACTGGAGTAGAAAACAGAACAGGGTCTCAAATTTAGAAAACCAACTTATGCTTGCTTAAGGGGAAAGGTGAGTTGGGGTGCTGCAGAAAACCAGAGATTGAAATGAGCACAGATAAAGTTCCTTAAGCCCAATATGGAATAGACAAGAGCTACTCCTTGCTCAACGAAAGGGACTCAACACCCCATATTAAACGCCTAAGAATGTACCTAACGAATAAGTATCTTAAAACCTAAGGATTGCTATGTCTCTGAAAGAGAGTCAAGCGTGTGTACAGGGGCATAAACGCATCAGTGATAGGATTGGAGAGGTTCGGTGAGCAAATGAAGACCCTTTGAAGTCATATTGCATGGTACCCATTCCACGGGTCTCAACTCTCCAGGTTTAAGGGATTCTTCCTTCAGCTAAAACATGCATGTGGAACCCAGAGTATGATCAACCATGTGATTGGGAGACGTGTTCCAATATGTCTCAGTTCTCGTACCCTTGTACTCGGGTGCAACATTCCAGATGCTTTACTAACACTCTGCCAACTTGGAGAGTCAGTGCCTTTAACCTCCTGTTTGGCCCAGTTTGCAATTTCTGCGGAAGATGAACAGGAATAGGGAGAACCAATGAGAGACTAGCTGGTGGTGTCTGGACGGGAAAATTTAACTCTCATTTCCCACCAGGAAGAGGAATTAACCAAAGGCTTAGCCTGCCTTGCCAGAAACAGATTAGGGCCTAAAGCAATCCTGCGGTGTTGCGGCCAGCTCACAATAAAGCGAGTTGAAGAAAGGAGCTCAGGGGCACTGGAATTCACAAACAAGCAGAGTTATAAATGACAGCTATCGTCCAAAAGTATACTGAAGTAAGGCTGCCAAGAGGACTTGAAAGAGGGCCAGAATTGCAGGAAACTGATTTCAGGAGGTAGACTGGAATTGCATTTAAAGCATAGGAAAAGAGGCAGAACGTCGACAATGATGCATTTGGCCAAAAAGGGCGTATGCGTTTTTTCCTGAATATATTTAGGAAAAAACGCATACACCCTTTTTGGCCAACCAAGCAAGCTTGCAAAGGAAATCTGCACTACAATGAAGTCTCACTTCCCCCCGGTCAAAAGGGCCATCTGAAAAAAGTGTAAAATCCAGAAAGGCAGGACAGGCCATGGAGAACTGGGAGCCTTGTTATGCTGATGGGCGGGATGTAAATTGCCAACAGCCACTTGGGAGAAGTGTATGGTGTTTCCTGAAACATCTAAGAAACAAAGCAACAGAGCCTAGGGCACTTCCACTTATGGTCCTATAGCTTAGGGAAATTAAAATCAAAAAGACACAGCCACCCCAAAGTTTGGGACGGCTCTGTTTACAAGAACCTCGTTTACAGGACAAGTTCAATATCGCAGAAAGTGCAAAATGGATAAAGAAGTTGTGGTACTTACGTAGAATGCAATATCACTCAGCAATGAAATCTATGTCATCAGGCCCGTAGCAGCATAATGAGTGGATTCAGGTATGATGATTCTAACTGAAATAAGTCACACAAGAAAAGAAACATCAGAAGATATCACTAATACACGGAATGTAAACTTGGCTACACAGGAACTGGATTACAAAACAGAACAGGGTCTCAAATTCAGAAAACCAACTTATGCTTGCTTAAGGGGAAAGATGAGTCGGGGTGCTGCATAAAACCAGAGATTGAAATGAGCACAGATAAAGTTCCTTAAGCCAAATATGTAATAGACAAGAGCTACTCCTTGCTTAACGAAATGGACTCAACACCACATATTAAACGCCTAAGAATGTACCTGACTAGTAAGTATCTTAAATCTATGAATTGCTATGTCTCCGAAAGAGAATCAAGCATGTGTACAGGGGCATAAACGCAGCAGTGATAGGATTGGAGAGGTTCAGTGAGCAAATGAAGACCCTTTGAAATCATATTGCCTGGTACCCATTCCACGGGTCTCAACTCTCCAGGTTTAAGGGATTCTTCCTTCAGCTAAAACATGCATGTGGAACCCAGATTATGATCAACCGTGTGATCAGGAGACGTGTTCAAAGATGTCTCCGTTCTCGTCCCCTGGTACTCGGGTGCAACTTTATAGACGCTTTACTAACACTCTCCCGACTTGGAGAGTCAGTGCCTTTAACCTCCTGTTTGGCCCAGTTTGCAATTTCTGCGGAAGATGAACAGGAATAGGGAGAACCAATGAGAGACTAGCTGGAGGTGTCTGGATGGGCAAATTTAACTCTCCTTTCCCAACTGGAAGAGGAATTTACCAAAGGCTCAGCGTGCCCTGCCGGAACCAGATTAGGGTCTGAAGCAATCCTGCGGTGTTGCGGCCAGCTCACAAGAAAGCGAGTTGAAGAAAGGATCTCAGGGGCACTGTAATTCACAAATCTGTAGAGTTATAAATGACAGCTATGGTCCAAAAATATACTAAAGTAAGGCTGCCAAGAGGACTTGAAAGTGGGGCAGAATTTCAGGAAACCGATCTCAGGAGGTAAACTGGAATTGCATTTAAAGCATAGGAAAAGAGGCAGAACGTCCACAATGATGCACTTGGCCAAAAAGGGCGTATGCGTTTTTTCCTGAATATATTCAGGAAAAAACGCATACGCACTTTTTGGCCAACCAACCAAGATTGCAAAGGAAATCTGCACTACAATGAAGTCTCACTTCCTGCCGGACAAAAGGGCCATCTGAAAAAAGTGTAAAATCCAGAAAGGTAGGACAGGCCATGGAGAACTGGGAGCCTTGTTATGCTGATGGGCGGGATGTAAATTGCCAACAGCCACTCTGGAGAAGTGTATGGTGTTTCCTGAAACATCTAAAAAACAAAGCAACAGAGCCTAGGGCACTTCCACTTATGGTCCTATAGCTTAGGGAAATTAAAATCAAAAAGACACAGCCACCCCAAAGTTTGGTACAGCTCTGTTTACAAGAACCTCGTTTACAGTACAAGTTCAATGTCACACAAACTGAAGAATGGATAAAGAAGTTGTGGTACTTACGTACAATGCAATGTCACTCAGCAATGAAATCTACGTCATCAGGCCCATAGCAGCATAATGAGTGGATTCAGGTATGATGATTCTAACTGAAATAAGTCACAAAGAAAAAAAAACATCATAAGATATCACTAATACATGGAATGTAAACTTGGCTACACAGGAACTGGATTACAAAACAGAAGAGGGTCTCAAATTTAGAAAACCAACTTATGCTTGCTTAAGGGGAAAGGTGAGTTGGGGGGCTGCATAAAACCAGAGATTGAAATGAGCACAGATAAAGTTCCTTAAGCCAAATATGTAATAGACAAGAGCTACTCCTTGCTCAACGAAATGGACTCAACATCCTATATTAAACGCCTAAGGTTGTACCTGAGTAGTAAGTATCTTAAAACCTATGGATCGCTATGTCTACGAAAGAGAATCAAGCGTGTGTACAGGGGCATAAACGCAGCAGTGATAGGATTGGAGAGGTTCGGTGAGCAAATGAAGACCCTTTGAAGTCATATTGCATGGTACCCATTCCACGGGTCTCAACTCTCCAGGTTTAAGGGATTCTTCCTTCAGCTAAAACATGCATGTGGAACCCAGACTATGATCAACCGTTTGATCGGGAGACGTGTTCAAATATGTCTCAGTTCTCGTCCCCTGGTACTCGGGTGCAACTTTCCAGACACTTTACTAACACTCTCCCGACTTGGAGAGTCAGTGCCTTTAACCTCCTGTTTGGCCCAGTTTGCAATTTCTGCGGAAGATGAACAGGAATAGGGAGAACCAATGAGAGACTAGCTGGAGGTGTCTGGACGGGCAAATTTAACTCTCATTTCCCACCAGGAAGAGGAATTAACCAAAGGCTCAGCGTGCTGTGCCGGAACCAGATTAGGGCCTGAAGCTATCCTGCGGTGTTGCGGCCAGCTCACAAGAAAGCGAGTTGAAGAAAGGAGCTCAGGGGCACTGTAATTCACAAAACTGCAGAGTTATAAATGACAGCTATCGTCCAAAAATATACTGAAGTAAGGCTGCCAAGAGGTCTTGAATGCGGGGCCAAATTGCAGGAAACCAATTTCAGGAGGTAGACTGGAATTGCATTTGAAGCATAGGAAAAGAGGCAGAACGTGCACAATGATGCACTTGACCAAAAGGCGTATGCGTTTTTTCCTGAATATATTCAGGAAAAAACGCATACGCACTTTTTGGCCAACCAAGCAAGCTTGCAAAGGAAATCTGCACTACAATGAAGTCTCACTTCTCCACAGTCAAAAGGGCCATCTGAAAAAAGTGTAAAATCCAGAAAGGCAGGACAGGCCATGGAGAACTGGGAGCCTTGTTATGCTGATGGGCGGGATGTAAATTGCCAACAGCCACTCGGGAGAAGTGTATGGTGTTTCCTGAAACATCTAAAAAACAAAGCAACAGAGCCTAGGGCACTTCCACCTAGGGTCCCATAGCTTAGGGAAATTAAAATCAAAAAGACACAGCCACCCCAAAGTTTGGGATGGCTCTGTTTACAAGAACCTCGTTTACGGTACAAGTTCAATATCGCAGAAAGCGAAAAATGGATAAAGAAGTTGTGGTACTTACGTACAATGAAATATCACTCAGCAATGAAATCTATGTCATCAGGCCCGTAGTAGCATAATGAGTGGATTCAGGTATGATGATTCTAACTGAAATAAGTCACACAGAAAAAGAAACATCATAAGATATCACTCATACACGGAATGTAAACTTGGCTACACAGGAACTGAATTACAAAACAGAAGAAGGTCTCAAATTTAGAAAACCAACTTATGCTTGCTTAAGGGGAAAGGTGAGATGGGGTGCTGCATAAAATCAGAGATTGAAATGAGCACAGATAAGGTTCCTTAAGCCAAATATGTAATATACAAGAGCTACTCCTCGTTCAACGAAATGGACTCAACTCCCCATATTAAACGTCCAAGAATGTACCTGAGTAGTAAGTATCTTAAAACCTATGGATTGCTATTTCTCTGAAAGAGAATCAAGCATGTGTACAGGGGCATAAATGCAACAGTGATAGGATTGGAGAGGTTCGGTGAGCAAACAAAGACCCTTTGAAGTCTTATTGCACGGTAGCCATTCCACGGGTCTCAACTCTCCAGGTTTAAGGGATTGTTCCTTCAGCTAAAACATGCATGTGGAACTCAGAGTATGATCAACCGTGAGATCGGGAGACATGTTCCAATATGTCTCAGTTCTCGTCCCCTGGTACTCGGGTGCAACATTCCAGACGCTTAACTAACACTCTCCCGACTTGGAGAGTCAGTGCCTTTAACCTCCTGTTTGGCCCAGTTTGCAATTTCTGAGGAAGATGAACAGGAATAGGGAGAACCAATGAGAGACTAGCTGGAGGTGTCTGGATGGGCAAATTTAACTCTCATTTCCCACCAGGAAGAGGAATTAACCAAAGGCTCAGCGTGCCGTGCCGGAACCAGATTAGGGCCTGAAGCAATCCTGCGGTGTTGCGGCCAGCTCACAAGAAAGCGAGTTGAAGAAAGGAGCTCAGGGGCACTGTAATTCACAAACCTGCAGTTATAAATGACAGCTATCGTCCAAAAATATACTGAAGTAAGGCTGCCAAGAGGACTTGAAAGCGGGGCAGAATTGCAGGAAACCGATTTCAGGAGGTACACTGGAATTGCATTTAAAGCATAGGAAAAGAGGCAGAACGTCGACAATGATGCACTTGGCCAAAAAGGGCGTATGCGTTTTTACCTGAATATATTCAGGGAAAAAACGCATACGCCCTTTTTGGCCAACCAAGCAAGCTTGCAAAGGAAATTTGCAGTACAATGAAGTCTCACTTCCCCACGGTCAAAAGGGCCATCTGAAAAAAGTGTAAAATCCAGAAAGGCAGGACAGGCCATGGAGAACTGGGAGCCTTGTTGTGCTGATGGGCGGGATGTAAATTGCCAACAGCCACTCGGGAGAAGTGTATGGTGTTTCCTGAAACATCTAAAAAACAAAGCAACAGAGCCTAGGGCACTTCCACTTATGGTCCTATAGCTTAGGGAAATTAAAATCAAAAAGACACAGCCACCCCAAAGTTTGGGATGGCTCTGTTTACAAGAACCTCGTTTACGGTACAAGTTCAATATCGCAGAAAGCGAAAAATGGATAAAGAAGTTGTGGTACTTACGTACAATGCAATATCACTCAGCAAAGAAATCTATGTCATCAGGCTGGTAGCAGCATAATGAGTGGATTCAGGTATGATGATTCTAACTGAAATAAGTCACACAGAAAAAGAAACATCATAAGATATCACTAATACACGGAATGTAAACTTGGCTACACAGGAACTGGATTACAAAACAGAACAGGGTCTCAAATTCAGAAAACCAACTTATGCTTGCTTAAGGGGAAAGGTGAGTCGGGGTGCTGCATAAAACCAGAGATTGAAATGAGCACAGATAAAGTTCCTTAAGCCAAATATGTAATAGACAAGAGCTACTCCTTGCTCAACGAAATAGATTCAACACCCCATATTAAATGCCTAATAATGTACCTGACTAGTAAGTATCTTAAAACCTATGGATTGCTATGTCTCTGAAAGAGAATCAAGCGTGTGTGCAGGGGCATAAACGCAGCAGTGATAGGATTGGAGAGGTTGGGTGAGCAAATGAAGACCCTTTGAAGTCATATTGCATGGTACCCATTCCACGGGTCTCAACTCTACAGGTTTAAGGGATTCTTCCTTCAGCTGAAACATGTATGTGGAACCCAGAGTATGATCAACCGTGTGATTGGGAGACGTGTTGAAATATGTCTTAGTTCTCGTCCCATGGTACTCGGGTGCAATATTCCAGACGCTTTACTCACACTCTCCCGACTTGGAGAGTCAGTACCTTTAACCTGCTGATTGCCCCAGTTTGCAATTTCGGCGGAAGATGAACAGGAATAGGGAGCACCAATGAGAGACTAGCTGGAGGTGTCTGGATGGGCAAATTTAACTCTCATTTCCCACCAGGAAGAGGAATTAACCAAAGGCTCAGCCTGCCGTGCCGGAACCAGATTAGGGCCTGAAGCAATCCTGCGGTGTTGCGGCCAGCTCACAAGAAAGCGAGTTGAAGAAAGGAGCTCAGGGGCACTGTAATTCACAAACCTGCAGAGTTATAAATGACAGCTATCATCCAAAAATATACTGAAGTAAGGCTGCCAAGAGGACTTGAATGTGGGGCAGAATTGCCGGAAACCGATTTCAGGAGGTAGACTGGAAATGCATTTAAAGCATAGGAAAAGAGGCAGAACGTCCACAATGATGCACTTGGCCAAAAAGGGCGTATGCATTTTTTCCTGAATATATTCAGGAAAAAACGCATACGCCCTTTTTGGCCAACCAAGCAAGCTTGCAATGGAAATCTGCACTACAATGAAGTCTCACTTCCCCCCGGTCAAAAGGGCCATCTGAAAAAAGTGTAAAATCCAGAAAGGCAGGACAGGCCATGGAGAACTGGAAGCCTTGTTATGCTGATGGAAAGGATGTAAATTGCCAACAGCCACTCTGGAGAAGTGTATGGTGTTTCCTGAAACATCTAAAAAACAAAGCAACAGAGCCTAGGGCACTTCCACTTATGGTCCTATAGCTTAGGGAAATTAAAATAAAAAAGACACACCCACCCCAAACTTTGGGTCGGCTCAGTTTACAAAAACCTCGTTTACGGTACAAGTTCAATATCGCAGAAAGCGAAAAATGGATAAAGGTGTCGTGGTACTGACGTACAATGCAATATCACTCAGCAATGAAATCTATGTCATCAGGCACATAGCAGCATAATGAGTGGATTCAGGTATGATGATTCTAACTGAAATAAGTCACACAGAAACAGAAACATCATAAGATATCACTAATACACAGAATGTAAACTTGGCTACAGAGGAACTGGATTACAAAACAGAACAGGGTCTCAAATTTAGAAAACCAACTTATGCTTGCTTAAGGAGAAAGGTGAGTTGGGGTGCTGCATAAAACCAGAGATTGAAATGAGCACAGATAAAGTTCCTTAAGCCAAATATGTAATAGACAAGAGCTACTCCTTGCTCAACGAAATGGACTCAACCCCCCCTATTAAACCCCTAAGAATGTACCTGACTAGTCAGTATCTTAAAACCTATGGATTGCTATGTCTCCGAAAGAGAATCAAGCATGTGTACAGGGGCATAAACGCAGCAGTGATAGGATTGGAGAGTTTCGGTGAGCAAATGAAGACTCTTTGAAGTCATATTGCATGGTACCTATTCCACGGGTCTCAACTCTCCAGGTTTAAGGGATTCTTCCTTCAGCTAAATCATGCATGTGGAACCCAGAGTATGATCAACCATGTGATCGGGAGACATGTTCAAATATGTCTCAGTTTTCGTCCCCTGGTACTCGGGTGCAACATTCCAGACGCTGTACTAACACTCTCCCGACTTGGAGATTCGGTGCCTTTAACCTCCTGTTTGGCACAGTTTGCAATTTCTGTGGAAGATAAACAGGAATAGGGAGAACCAATGAGAGACTAGCTGGAGGTGTCTGGAAGGGCAAATTTAACTCTCATTTCCGACCAGGAAGAGGAATTAACCAAAGGCTCAGCGTGCTGTGCCGGAACCAGATTAGGGCCTGAAGACATCCTGCGGTGTTGCGGCCAGCTCACAAGAAAGCGAGTTGAAGAAAGGAGCTCAGGGGCACTGTAATTCACAAACCTGCAGAGTTATAAATGACAGCTATCGTCCAAAAATATACTGAACTAAGGCTGCCAAGAGGACTTGAAAGTGGGGCAGAATTGCAGGAAACTGATTTCAGGAGGTAGACTGGAATTGCATTTAAAGCATAGGAAAAGAGGCAGGACGTCGACAATGATGCACTTGGCCAAAAAGGGCGTATGCGTTTTTTCCTGAATATATTCAGGAAAAAACGCATACGCACTTTTTGGCCAACCAAGCAAGCTTGCAAAGGAAATCTGCACTACAATGAAGTCTCACTTCCCCCCGGACAAAAGGGACATCTGAAAAAAGTGTAAAATCCAGAAAGGCAGGACAGGCCATGGAGAACTGGGAACCTTGTTATGCTGATGGGCGGGATGTAAATTGCCAACAGCCACTCTGGAGAAGTGTATGGTGTTTCCTGAAACATCTAAAAAACAAAGCAACAGAGCCTAGGGCACTTCCACTTATGGTCCTATAGCTTAGGGAAATTAAAATCAAAAAGACACAGCCACCCCAAAGTTTGGGACGGCTCTGTTTACAAGAACCTCGTTTACGGTACAATTTCAATATCGCAGAAAGCGAAAAATGGATAAAGAAGTTGTGGGACTTACATACAATGCAATATCATTCAGCAATGAAATCTATGTCATCAGGCACATAGCAGCATAATGAGTGGATTCAGGTATGATGATTCTAACTGAAAAAAGTCACACAGAAAAAGAAACATCATAAAATATCACTAATACACGGAATGTAAACTTGGCTACACAGGAACTGAATTACAAAACAGAACAGGGTCTCAAATTCAGAAAACCAACTTATGCTTGCTTAAGGGGAAAGGTGAGTTGGGCTTCTGCATAAAACCAGAGATTGAAATGAGCACAGATAAAGTTCCTTAAGCCAAATATGTAATAGACAAGAGCTACTCCTTGCTCAACGAAATGGACTCAACACCCCATATTAAAAGCCTAAGAATGTACCTGACTAGTAAGTATCTTAAAACCTATGGATTACTATGTCTCCGAAAGAGAATCAAGCGTGTGTACAGGGGCATAAAGGCAGCAGTGATAGGATTGGAGAGGTTCGGTGAGCAAATGAAGACCCTTTGAAGTCATATTGCATAGTACCCATTCCACGGGTCTCAAATCTCCAGGTTTAAGGGATTCTTCCTTCAGCTAAAACATGCATGTGTAACCCAGAGTATGATCAACCGTGTGATCAGGAGATGTGTTCCAATTAGTCTCAGTTCTCGTCCACTGGTACTCGGGTGCAACATTCCAGACGCTTAACTAACACTCTCCCGACTTGGAGAGTCAGTGCCTTTAACCTCCTGTTTGGCCCAGTTTGCAATTTCTGCGGAAGATGAACAGGAATAGGGAGAACCAATGAGAGACTAGCTGGAGGTGTCTGGACGGGCAAATTTAACTCTCATTTCCCACCAGGAAGAGGAATTAACCACAGGCTCAGCGTGCCGTGCCGGAACCAGATTAGGGCCTGAAGCAATCCCGTGGTGTTGCGGCCAGCTCACAAGAAAGCGAGTTGAAGAAAGGAGCTCAGGGGCACTGTAATTCACAAACCTGCAGAGTTATAAATGACAGCTATCGTCCAAAAATATACTGAAGTAAGGCTGCCAAGAGGACTTGAAAGCGGGGCAGAATTGCAGGAAACTGATTTCAGTAGGCAGACTGGAATTGCATTTAAAGCATAGGAAAAGAGGCAGAACGTCGACAATGATGCACTTGGCCAAAAAGGGCATATTCCTTTTTTCCTGAATATATTCAGGAAAAAACGCATACGCCCTTTTTGGCCAACAAAGCAAGCTTGCAAAGGAAATCTGCACTACAATGAAGTCTCACTTCCCCCCGGTCAAAAGGGCCATGTGAAAAAACTGTAAAATCCAGAAAGGCAGGACAGGCCATGGAGAACTGGGAGCCTTGTTGTGCTGATGGGCGGGATGTAAATTGCCAACAGCCACTCGGGAGAAGTGTATGGTGTTTCCTGAAACATCTAAAAAACAAAGCATCAGAGCCTAGGGCACTTCCACTTATGGTCCTATAGCTTAGGGATATTAAAATCTAAAAGACACAGCCACCCCAAAGTTTGGAACGGCTCTGTTTACCAGAACCACGTTTACGTTACAAGTTCAATATCACAGAAAGTGAAAAATGGATAAAGAAGTTGTGGTACTTAAGTACAATGCAATATCACTCAGAAATGAAATCTATGTCATCAGGCCCGTAGCAGCATAATGAGTGGATTCAGATATGATGATTCTAACTGAAATAAGTCACACAGAAAAAGAAACATCATAAGATATCAGTAATACACGGAATGTAAACTTGGCTACACAGGAACTGAATTACAAAACAGAACAGGGTCTCAAATTTAGAAAACCAACTTATGCTTGATTAAGGGGAAAGGTGAGCTGGGGTGCTGCATAAAACCAGAGATTGAAATGAGCACAGATAAAGTTCCTTAAGCCAAATATGTAATAGACAAGAGCTACTCCTTGCTCAACGAAATGGACTCAACACCCCATATTAAACGCTTGAGAATGTACCTGACTAGTAAATATCTTAAAACCTATGGATTGCTATGTCTCCGAAAGAGAATCATGTGTGTGTACAGGGGCATAAACGCAGCAGTGATAGGATTGGAGAGCTTCGGTGAGCAAATGAAGACCCTTTGAAGTCATATTGCATGGTACCCATTCCACGGGTCTCAACTCTCCAGGTTTAAGGGATTCTTCCTTCAGCTAAATCATGCATGTGGAACCCAGAGTATGATCAACCATGTGATATGGCGACGTGTTCCAATATGTCTCAGTTCTCGTCCCCTGATACTCGGGTGCAACATTCCAGATGCTTTCTAACACTCTCCCGACTTGGAGAGTCAGTGCCTTTAACTTCCTGTTTGGCCCAGTTTGCAATTTCTGCGGAAGATGAACAGGAATAGGGAGAACCAATGAGAGACTAGCTGGAGGTGTCTGGACGGACAAATTTAACTCTCATTTCCCACCAGGCAGAGGAATTAACCAAAGGATCAGAGTGCCGTGCCGGAACCAGATTAGGGCCTGAAGCAATCCTGCGGTGTTGCGGCCAGCTCACAAGAAAGCGAGTTGAAGAAAGGAGCTCAGGGGCACTGTAATTAACAAACATGCAGAGTTATAAATGACAGCTATCGTCCAAAAATATACTGAAGTAAGGCTGCCAAGAGGACTTGAAAGCGGGGCAGAATTGCAGGAAACTGATTTCAGTAGGCAGACTGGAATTGCATTTAAAGCATAGGAAAAGAGGCAGAACGTCGACAATGATGCACTTGGCCAAAAAGGGCGTATGCGTTTTTTCCTGAATATATTCAGGAAAAAACGCATACGCACTTTTTGGCCAACAAAGCAAGCTTGCAAAGGAAATCTGCACTACAATGAAGTCTCACTTCACCCCTGTCTAAAGGGCCATCTGAAAAAAGTGTAAAATCCAGAAAGGCAGGACAGGCCATGGAGAACTGGGAGTCTTGTTATGCTGATGGGCGGGATGTATATTGCCAACAGCCACTCGGGAGAAGTGTATGGTGTTTCCTGAAACATCTAAAAAACAAAGCAACAGAGCCTAGGGCACTTCCACTTATGGTCCTATAGCTTAGGGAAATTAAAATCAAAAAGACACAGCCACCCCAAAGTTTGGGACGGCTCTGTTTACAAGAAACTCTTTTACGGGACAGGTTCAATATCGCAGAAAGTGAAAAATGATTAAAGAAGTTGTGGTACTTACGTAAAATGCAATATCACTCAGCAATGAAATCTATGTCATCAGGCCCGTAGCAGCATAATGAGTGGATTCAGGTATGACGATTCTAACTGAAATAAATCACACAGAAAAAAAAACATCATAAGATATCACTAATACACGGAATGTAAACTTGGCTACACAGGAACAGAATTACAAAACAGAACTGGGTCTCAAATTTAGAAAACCAACTTATGCTTGCTTAAGGGGAAAGGTGAGTTGGGGTGCTGCATAAAACCAGAGATTGAAATGAGCACAGATAAAGTTCCTTAAGCCAAATATGTAATAGACCAGAGCTACTCCTTGCTCAACGAAAAGGACTCAACACCCGATATTAAACGTCTAAGAATGTACCTGACTACTAATTATCTTAAAACCTATGGATTGCTATGTCTCCAAAAGAGAATCAAGCATGTGTACAGGGGCATAAACGCAGCAGTGATAGGATTTGAGAGGTTTGGTGAGCAAACAAAGAACCTTTGAAGTCATATTGCATGGTACCCATTCCACGGGTCTCAACTCTCCAGGTTTAAGGGATTCTTCCTTCAGCTAAAACATGCATGTGGAACCCACAGTATGATCAACCGTGTGATCGGGAGACGTGTTCTAATGTCTCAGTTCTCGTCCCCTGGTACTCGGGTGCAACATTCCAGACGCTTTACTAACACTCTCCCGACTTGGAGAGTCAGTGCCTTAAACTCCTGTTTGACCCAGTTTGGCCCAGTTTGCAATTTCTGGAGAAGATGAACAGGAATAGGGAGAACTAATATGAGACTAGCTGGAGGTGTCTGGACGGGCAAATTTAACTCTCATTTCCCACCAGGAAGACGAATTAACCAAAGGCTTAGCGTGCTGTGCCGGAACCAGATTAGGGCCTGAAGCAATCCTGCGGTGTTGCGGCCAGCTCACAAGAAAGCGAGTTGAAGAAAGGAGCTCAGTGGCACTGTAATTCACAAACCTGCAGAGTTATAAATGACAGCTATCGCCCAAAAATATACTGAAGTAAGGCTTCCAAGAGAACTTGAAAGCGGTGCAGAATTGCAGTAAACCGATTTCAGGAGGTAGACTGGAATTGCATTTAAAGCATAGGAAAAGAGGCAGAACGTCGACAATGATGCACTTGGCCAAAAAGGGCGTATGCGTTTTTTCCTGAATATATTCAGGAAAAAACGCATACGCCCTTTTTGGCCAACCAAGCAAGCTTGCAAAGGAAATCTGCACTACAATGAAGTCTCACTTCACCCCTGTCAAAAGGGCCATCTGAAAAAAGTGTAAAATCCAGAAAGGCAGGACAGGCCATGGAGAACTTGGAGCCTTGTTATGATGATGGGCGGAATGTAGATTGCCAACAAACACTTGTTAGAAGTGTATGGTGTTTCCTGAAACATCTAAGAAACAAAGCAACAGAGCCTAGGGCACTTCCTCTTATGGTCCTATAGCTTAGGGAAATTAAAATCAAAAAGACACAGCCACCCCATAGTTTGGGACGGTTCTGTTTACAAGAACCTCATGTACGGGACAAGTTCAATATCGCAGAAAGTGAAAAATGGATAAAGAAGTTGTGGTACTTACGTACAATGCAATATCACTCAGCAATGAAATCTATGTCATTAGGCCCGTAGCAGCATAATGAGTGGATTCAGGTATGATGATTCTAACTGAAATAAGTCACAAGAAAAAGAAACATCATGAGATATCACTAATACACGGAATGTAAACTCGGCTACACAGGAACTGGACTACAAAACATAACATGGTATCAAATTTAGAAAACCAACATATGCTTGCTTAAGGGGAAAGGTGAGTTGGGGTGCTGCATAAAAGCAGAGGTTGAAATGAGCACAGATAAAGTTCCTGAAGCCAAATATGTAATAGACAAGAGCTACTCCTTGCTCAACGAAATGGACTTAACACCCCATATTAAACGCCTAAGAATGTACCTGACTAGTAAGTATCTTAAAACCTATGGATTGCTATGTCTCCGAAAGAGAATCAAGCGTGTGAACAGGGGTATAAACGCAGCAGTGATAGGATTGAAGAGTTTCGGTGAGCAAATGAAGACCCTTTGAAGTCATATTGCATGGTACCCATTCCACGGGTCTCAACTCTCCAGGTTTAAGGGATTCTTCCTTCAGCTAAAGCATGCATGTGAAACCCAGAGTATGATCAACCGTGTGATCGGGAGACGTGTTCTAATATGTCTCAGTTCTCGTCCCCTGGTACTCGGGTGCAGCATTCCAGACGCTTTACTAACACTCTCCCGACTTGGAGAGTCAGTGCCTTTAAACTCCTGTTTGGCCCAGTTTGCAATTTCTGTGGAAGATGAACAGGAATAGGGAGGACCAATGAGAGACTAGCTGGAGGTGTCTGGACGGGCAAATTTAACTCTCATTTCCCACCAGGAAGAGGAATTAACCAAAGGCTCAGCATGCCGTGCCGGAACCAGACTAGGGCCTGAAGCAGTCCTGCGGTGTTGCGGCCAGCTCACAAGAAAGCGAGTTGAAGAAAGGAGCTCAGGGGCACTGTAATTCACAAACCTGCAGAGTTATAAATGACAGCTATCGTCCAAAAATATACTGAAGTAAGGCTGCCAAGAGAACTTGAAAGCGGGGCAGAATTGCACGAAACCGATTTCAGGAGGTAGACTGGAATTGCATTTAAAGCATAGGAAAAGAGGCAGAACGTCGACAATGATGCACTTGGCCAAAAACGGCGTATGAGTTTTTTCTGGAAAAAACGCATACGCCCTCTTTGGACAACCAAGCAAGCTTGCAAAGGAAATCTGCACTACAATGAAGTCTCACTTCCCCCCAGTCAAAAGGGCCATCTGAAAAAAGTGTAAAATCTAGAAAGGCAGGACAGGCCATGGAGAAGTGGGAGTCTTGTTATGCTGATGGGCGGGATGTAAATTGCCAACAGCCACTCTGGAGAAGTGTATGGTGTTTCCTGAAACATCTAAAAAACAAAGCAACAGAGCCTAGGGCACTTCCACTTATGGTCCTATAGCTTAGGGAAATTAAAATCAAAAAGACACAGCCACCCCAAAGTTTGGGACGGCTCTGTTTACAAGAAACTCTTTTACAGGACAGGTTCAATATCGCAGAAAGTGAAAAATGATTAAAGAAGTTGTGGTACTTACGTAAAATGCAATATCACTCAGCAATGAAATCTATGTCAACAGGCCCGTAGCAGCATAATGAGTGGATTCAGGTATGACGATTCTAACTGAAATAAGTCACACAGAAAAAAAAACATCATAAGATATCACTAATACACGGAATGTAAACTTGGCTACACAGGAACTGGATTACAAAAGAGAACAGGGTCTCAAATTTAGAAAACCAACTTATGCTTGCTTAAGGGGAAAGGTGAGTTGGGGTGCTGCATAAAACCAGAGATTGAAAAGAGCACAGATAAAGTTCCTTAAGCCAAATATGTAATAAACAAGAGCTACTCCTTGTTCAACAAAATGGACACAACACCCCATATAAAACGCCTAAGAATGTACCTGACTAGTAAGTATCTTAAATCCTATGGATTGCTATGCCTCTGAAAGAGAATCAAGCGTGTGTACAGGGGCATAAACGCAGCAGTGATAGGATTGGAGAGGTTCGGTGAGCAAATGAAGACCCTTTGAAGTCATATTGCATGGTACCCATTCCACGGGTCTCAACTCTCCAGGTTTAAGGGATTCTTCCTTCAGCTAAAACATGCATGTGGAACCCAGAGTATGATCAACCGTGTGATCCGGAGACGTGTTCAAATATGTCCCAGTTTTCGTCCCGTGGTACTCGGGTGCAACATTCCAGACGCTTTACTAACACTCTCCAGACTTGGAGAGTCAGTGCCTTTAACCTCCTGTTTGGCCCAGTTTGAAATTTCTGTGGAAGATGAACAGGAATAGGGAGGACCAATGAGAGACTAGCTGGAGGTTTCTGGACGGCCAAATTTAACTCTCATTTCCCACGAGGAAGAGGAATTAACCAAAGGCTCAGCGTGCCGTGCCGGAACCAGATTAGGGCCTGAAGCAATCCTGCGGTGTTGCGGCCAGCTAACAAGAAAGCAAATTGAAGAAAGGAGTTCAGGGGCACTGTAATTCACAAACCTGCAGAGTTATAAATGACAGCTATCGTCCAAAAATATACTGAAGTAAGGCTGCCAAGAGGACTTGAAAGCGGGGCAGAATTGCAGGAAACCGATTTCAGGAGGTAGACTGGAATTGCATTTAAAGCACAGGAAAAGAGGCAGAACGTCGATAATGATGCACTTGGCCAAAAAGGGCGTATGCGTTTTTTCCTGAATCTATTCAGGAAAAAACGCATACGCCCTTTTTGGTCAACCAAGCAAGCTTGCAAAGGAAATCTGCACTACAATGAAGTCTCACTTCCCCCCGGTCAAAAGGGCCATCTGAAAAAAGTGTAAAATCCAGAAAGGCAGGACAGGCCATGGAGAACTGGGAGCCTTGTTATGCTGATGGGCGGGATGTATATTGCCAACAGCCACTCGGGAGAAGTGTATGGTGTTTCCTGAAACATCTAAAAAACAAAGCAACAGAGCCTAGGGCACTTCCACTTATGGCCCTATAGCTTAGGGAAATTAAAATCAAAAAGACACAGCCACCCCAAAGTTTGGGACGGCTCTGTTTACATGAAACTCGTTTACGGGACAAGTTCAATATCACAGAAAGTGAAAAATGGATAAAGAAGTTGTGGTACTTACGTACAATGCAATATCACTCAGCAATGAAATCTATGTCATCAGGCCCATAGCAGCATAATGAGTGGATTCAGGTATGATGATTCTAACTGAAATAAGTCACACAGAAAAAGAAACATCATAAGATATCACTAATACACGGAATGTAAACTTGGCTACACAGGAACTGAATTACAAAACAGAACAGGGTCTCAAATTCAGAAAACCAACTTATGCTTGCTTAAGCGGAAAGGTGAGTTGGGGTGCTGCATAAAACCAGAGATTGAAATGAGCACAGATAAAGTTCCTTAAGCCAAATATGTAATAGACAAGAGCTACTCCTTGCTCAACGAAATGGACTCAACACCCCATATTAAACGCCTAAGAATGTACCTGACTAGTAAGTATCTTAAAACCTATGGATCACTATGTCTCCGAAAGAGAATCAAGCGTGTGTACAGGGGCATAAACGCAGCAGTGATAGCATTGGAGAGGTTCGGTGAGCAAATGAAGACCCTTTGAAGTCATATTGCATGGTACCCATTCCACGGGTCTCAACTCTCCAGGTTTAAGGGATTCTTCCTTCAGCTAAATCATGCATGTGGAACCCAGAGTATGATCAACCGTGTGATCGGGAGACGTGTTCCAATATGTCTCAGTTCTCGTCCCCTGGTACTCGGGTGCAACATTCCAGACGCTTTACTAACACTCTCCCGACTTGGAGAGTCAGTGCCTTTAACCTCCTGTTTGGCCCAGTTTGCAATTTCTGCGGAAGATGAACAGGAATAGGGAGAACCAATGAGAGACTAGCTGGAGGTGTCTGGACGGGCAAATTTAACTCTCATTTCCCACCAGGAAGAGGAATTAACCAAAGGCTCAGCGTGCCGTGCCGGAACCAGATTAGGGCCTGAAGCAATCCTGCGGTGTTGCGGCCAGCTCACAAGAAAGCGAGTTGAAGAAAGGAGCTCAGGGGCACTGTAATTCACAAAGCTGCAGAGTTATAAATGACAGCTATCGTCCAAAAATATACTGAAGTAAGGCTGCCAAGAGGACTTGAAAGCGGGGCAGAACTGCAGGAAAACAATTTCAGGAGGTACACTGGAATTGCATTTAAAGCATAGAAAAAGAGGCAAAACGTCGACAATGATGCACTTGGCCAAAAAGGGCGTATGCGTTTTTTCCTGAATATATTCAGGAAAAAACGCATACGCCCTTTTTGGCCAACCAAGCAAGCTTGCAAAGGAAATCTGCACTACAATGAAGTCTCACTTCACCCCTGTCAAAAGGGCCATCTGAAAAAAGTGTAAAATCCAGAAAGGCAGGACAGGCCATGGAGAACTTGGAGCCTTGTTATGATGATGGGCGGAATGTAGATTGCCAACAAACACTTGGGAGAAGTGTATGGTGTTTCCTGAAACATCTAAGAAACAAAGCAACAGAGCCTAGGGCACTTCCTCTTATGGTCCTATAGCTTAGGGAAATTAAAATCGAAAAGACACAGCCACCCCATAGTTTGGGACGGTTCTGTTTACAAGAACCTCATGTACGGGACAAGTTCAATATCGCAGAAAGTGAAAAATGGATAAAGAAGTTGTGGTACTTACGTACAATGCAATATCACTCAGCAATGAAATCTATGTCATTAGGCCCGTAGCAGCATAATGAGTGGATTCAGGTATGATGATTCTAACTGAAATAAGTCACAAGAAAAAGAAACATCATGAGATATCACTAATACACGGAATGTAAACTCGGCTACACAGGAACTGGACTACAAAACATAACATGGTATCAAATTTAGAAAACCAACATATGCTTGCTTAAGGGGAAAGGTGAGTTGGGGTGCTGCATAAAAGCAGAGGTTGAAATGAGCACAGATAAAGTTCCTGAAGCCAAATATGTAATAGACAAGAGCTACTCCTTGCTCAACGAAATGGACTTAACACCCCATATTAAACGCCTAAGAATGTACCTGACTAGTAAGTATCTTAAAACCTATGGATTGCTATGTCTCCGAAAGAGAATCAAGCGTGTGAACAGGGGTATAAACGCAGCAGTGATAGGATTGAAGAGTTTCGGTGAGCAAATGAAGACCCTTTGAAGTCATATTGCATGGTACCCATTCCACGGGTCTCAACTCTCCAGGTTTAAGGGATTCTTCCTTCAGCTAAAGCATGCATGTGAAACCCAGAGTATGATCAACCGTGTGATCGGGAGACGTGTTCTAATATGTCTCAGTTCTCGTCCCCTGGTACTCGGGTGCAGCATTCCAGACGCTTTACTAACACTCTCCCGACTTGGAGAGTCAGTGCCTTTAAACTCCTGTTTGGCCCAGTTTGCAATTTCTGTGGAAGATGAACAGGAATAGGGAGGACCAATGAGAGACTAGCTGGAGGTGTCTGGACGGGCAAATTTAACTCTCATTTCCCACCAGGAAGAGGAATTAACCAAAGGCTCAGCATGCCGTGCCGGAACCAGACTAGGGCCTGAAGCAGTCCTGCGGTGTTGCGGCCAGCTCACAAGAAAGCGAGTTGAAGAAAGGAGCTCAGGGGCACTGTAATTCACAAACCTGCAGAGTTATAAATGACAGCTATCGTCCAAAAATATACTGAAGTAAGGCTGCCAAGAGAACTTGAAAGCGGGGCAGAATTGCACGAAACCGATTTCAGGAGGTAGACTGGAATTGCATTTAAAGCATAGGAAAAGAGGCAGAACGTCGACAATGATGCACTTGGCCAAAAACGGCGTATGAGTTTTTTCTGGAAAAAACGCATACGCCCTCTTTGGACAACCAAGCAAGCTTGCAAAGGAAATCTGCACTACAATGAAGTCTCACTTCCCCCCAGTCAAAAGGGCCATCTGAAAAAAGTGTAAAATCTAGAAAGGCAGGACAGGCCATAGAGAAGTGGGAGTCTTGTTATGCTGATGGGCGGGATGTAAATTGCCAACAGCCACTCTGGAGAAGTGTATGGTGTTTCCTGAAACATCTAAAAAACAAAGCAATAGAGCCTAGGGCACTTCCACTTATGGTCCTATAGCTTAGGGAAATTAAAATCAAAAAGACACAGCCACCCCAAAGTTTGGGACGGCTCTGTTTACAAGAAACTCTTTTACGGGACAGGTTCAATATCGCAGAAAGTGAAAAATGATTAAAGAAGTTGTGGTACTTACGTAAAATGCAATATCACTCAGCAATGAAATCTATGTCAACAGGCCCGTAGCAGCATAATGAGTGGATTCAGGTATGACGATTCTAACTGAAATAAGTCACACAGAAAAAAAAACATCATAAGATATCACTAATACACGGAATGTAAACTTCGCTACACAGGAACTGGATTACAAAAGAGAACAGGGTCTCAAATTTAGAAAACCAACTTATGCTTGCTTAAGGGGAAAGGTGAGTTGGGGTGCTGCATAAAACCAGAGATTGAAATGAGCACAGATAAAGTTCCTTAAGCCAAATATGTAATAAACAAGAGCTACTCCTTGTTCAACAAAATGGACACAACACCCCATATAAAACACCTAAGAATGTACCTGACTAGTAAGTATCTTAAATCCTATGGATTGCTATGCCTCTGAAAGAGAATCAAGCGTGTGTACAGGGGCATAAACGCAGCAGTGATAGGATTGGAGAGGTTCGGTGAGCAAATGAAGACCCTTTGAAGTCATATTGCATGGTACCCATTCCACGGGTCTCAACTCTCCAGGTTTAAGGGATTCTTCCTTCAGCTAAAACATGCATGTGGAACCCAGAGTATGATCAACCGTGTGATCCGGAGACGTGTTCAAATATGTCCCAGTTTTCGTCCCGTGGTACTCGGGTGCAACATTCCAGACGCTTTACTAACACTCTCCAGACTTGGAGAGTCAGTGCCTTTAACCTCCTGTTTGGCCCAGTTTGAAATTTCTGTGGAAGATGAACAGGAATAGGGAGGACCAATGAGAGACTAGCTGGAGGTTTCTGGACGGCCAAATTTAACTCTCATTTCCCACGAGGAAGAGGAATTAACCAAAGGCTCAGCGTGCCGTGCCGGAACCAGATTAGGGCCTGAAGCAATCCTGCAGTGTTGCGGCCAGCTAACAAGAAAGCAAGTTGAAGAAAGGAGTTCAGGGGCACTGTAATTCACAAACCTGCAGAGTTATAAATGACAGCTATCGTCCAAAAATATACTGAAGTAAGGCTGCCAAGAGGACTTGAAAGCGGGGCAGAATTGCAGGAAACCGATTTCAGGAGGTAGACTGGAATTGCATTTAAAGCACAGGAAAAGAGGCAGAACGTCCACAATGATGCACTTGGCCAAAAAGGGCGTATGCGTTTTTTCCTGAATCTATTCAGGAAAAAACGCATACGCCCTTTTTGGTCAACCAAGCAAGCTTGCAAAGGAAATCTGCACTACAATGAAGTCTCACTTCCCCCCGGTCAAAAGGGCCATCTGAAAAAAGTGTAAAATCCAGAAAGGCAGGACAGGCCATGGAGAACTGGGAGCCTTGTTATGCTGATGGGCGGGATGTATATTGCCAACAGCCACTCGGGAGAAGTGTATGGTGTTTCCTGAAACATCTAAAAAACAAAGCAACAGAGCCTAGGGCACTTCCACTTATGGCCCTATAGCTTAGGGAAATTAAAATCAAAAAGACACAGCCACCCCAAAGTTTGGGACGGCTCTGTTTACATGAAACTCGTTTACGGGACAAGTTCAATATCACAGAAAGTGAAAAATGGATAAAGAAGTTGTGGTACTTACGTACAATGCAATATCACTCAGCAATGAAATCTATGTCATCAGGCCCATAGCAGCATAATGAGTGGATTCAGGTATGATGATTCTAACTGAAATAAGTCACACAGAAAAAGAAACATCATAAGATATCACTAATACACGGAATGTAAACTTGGCTACACAGGAACTGAATTACAAAACAGAACAGGGTCTCAAATTCAGAAAACCAACTTATGCTTGCTTAAGGGGAAAGGTGAGTTGGGGTGCTGCATAAAACCAGAGATTGAAATGAGCACAGATAAAGTTCCTTAAGCCAAATATGTAATAGACAAGAGCTACTCCTTGCTCAACGAAATGGACTCAACACCCCATATTAAACGCCTAAGAATGTACCTGACTAGTAAGTATCTTAAAACCTATGGATCACTATGTCTCCGAAAGAGAATCAAGCGTGTGTACAGGGGCATAAACGCAGCAGTGATAGCATTGGAGAGGTTCGGTGAGCAAATGAAGACCCTTTGAAGTCATATTGCATGGTACCCATTCCACGGGTCTCAACTCTCCAGGTTTAAGGGATTCTTCCTTCAGCTAAATCATGCATGTGGAACCCAGAGTATGATCAACCGTGTGATCGGGAGACGTGTTCCAATATGTCTCAGTTCTCATCCCCTGGTACTCGGGTGCAACATTCCAGACGCTTTACTAACACTCTCCCGACTTGGAGAGTCAGTGCCTTTAACCTCCTGTTTGGCCCAGTTTGCAATTTCTGCGGAAGATGAACAGGAATAGGGAGAACCAATGAGAGACTAGCTGGAGGTGTCTGGACGGGCAAATTTAACTCTCATTTCCCACCAGGAAGAGGAATTAACCAAAGGCTCAGCGTGCCGTGCCGGAACCAGATTAGGGCCTGAAGCAATCCTGCGGTCTTGCGGCCAGCTCACAAGAAAGCGAGTTGAAGAAAGGAGCTCAGGGGCACTGTAATTCACAAAGCTGCAGAGTTATAAATGACAGCTATCGTCCAAAAATATACTGAAGTAAGGCTGCCAAGAGGACTTGAAAGCGGGGCAGAACTGCAGGAAAACAATTTCAGGAGGTACACTGGAATTGCATTTAAAGCATAGAAAAAGAGGCAAAACGTCGACAATGATGCACTTGGCCAAAAAGGGCGTATGCGTTTTTTCCTGAATATATTCAGGAAAAAACGCATACGCCCTTTTTGGCCAACCAAGCAAGCTTGCAAAGGAAATCTGCACTACAATGAAGTCTCACTTCCCCCCGGTCAAAAGGGCCAACTGAAAAAAGTGTAAAATTCAGAAAGGCAGGACAGGCCATGGAGAACTGGGAGCCTTGTTATGCTGATGGGCGGGATGTATATTGCCAACAGCCACTCGGGAGAAGTGTATGGTGTTTCCTGAAACATCTAAAAAACAAAGCAACAGAGCCTAGGGCACTTCCACTTATGGCCCTATAGCTTAGGGAAATTAAAATCAAAAAGACACAGCCACCCCTAAGTTTGGGACGGCTCTGTTTACAAGAAACTCGTTTACGGGACAAGTTCAATATCACAGAAAGTGAAAAATGCATAAAGCAGTTGTGGTACTTACGTACAATGCAATATCACTCAGCAATGAAATCTATGTCATCAGGCCCGTAGCAGCATAATGAGTGGATTCAGGTATGATGATTCTATCTGAAATAAGTCACACAGAAAAAGAAACATCATAAGATATCACTAATACACGGAATGTAAACTTGGCTACACAGGAACTGGATTACAAAAGAGAACAGGGTCTCAAATTTAGAAAACCAACTTATGCTTGCTTAAGGGTAAAGGTGAGTTGGGGTGCTGCATAAAAACAGAGATTGAAATGAGCACAGATAAAGTTCCTTAAGCTAAATATATAATAGACAAGAAATACTCCTTGCTCAACAAAATGGACTCAACACCCCATATTAAACGCCTAAGAATGTACCTGACTAGTAAGTATCTTAAAACCTATGGATCGCTATGTCTCCGAAAGAGCATCAAGCGTGTGTACAGGGGCATAAACGCAGCAGTGATAGGATTGGAGAGGTTCGGTGAGCAAATGAAGACCCTTTGAAGTCATATTGCATGGTACCCATTCCACGGGTCTCAACTCTCCAGGTTTAAGGGATTCTTCCTTCAGCTAAATCATGCATGTGGAACCCAGAGTATGATCAACCGTGTGATCGGGAGACGTGTTCCAATATGTCTCAGTTCTCGTCCCCTGGTACTCGGGTGCAACATTGCAGACGCTTTACTAACACTCTCCCGACTTGGAGAGTCAGTGCCTTTAACCTCCTGTTTGGCCCAGTTTGCAATTTCTGCGGAAGATGAACAGGAATAGGGAGAACCAATGAGAGACTAGCTGGAGGTGTCTGGACGGGCAAATTTAACTCTCATTTCCCACCAGGAAGAGGAATTAACCAAAGGCTCAGCGTGCCGTGCCGGAACCAGATTAGGGCCTGAAGCAATCCTGCGGTGTTGCGGCCAGCTCACAAGAAAGCGAGTTGAAGAAAGGAGCTCAGGGGCACTGTAATTCACAAACCTGCAGAGTTATAAATGACACCTATCGTCCAAAAATATACTGAAGTAAGGCTGCCAAGAGGACTTGAAAGCGGGGCAGAACTGCAGGAAACCAATTTCAGGAGGTACACTGGAATTGCATTTAAAGCATAGGAAAAGAGGCAAAACGTGGACAATGATGCACTTGGCCAAAAAGGGCGTATGCGTTTTTTCCTGAATATATTCAGGAAAAAACGCATACGCCCTTTCTGGCCAACCAAGCAAGCTTGCAAAGGAATCTGCACTAAAATGAAGTCTCACTTCCCCCCGGTCAAAAGGGCCAACTGAAAAAAGTGTAAAATCCAGAAAGGCAGGACAGGCCATGGAGAACTGGGAGCCTTGTTATGCTGATGGGCGGGATGTATATTGCCAACAGCCACTCGGGAGAAGTGTATGGTGTTTCCTGAAACATCTAAAAAACAAAGCAACAGAGCCTAGGGCACTTCCACTTATGGCCCTATAGCTTAGGGAAATTAAAATCAAAAAGACACAGCCACCCCAAAGTTTGGGACGGCTCTGTTTACAAGAAACTCGTTTACGGGACAAGTTCAATATCACAGAAAGTGAAAAATGGATAAAGAAGTTGTGGTACTTACGTACAATGCAATATCACTCAGCAATGAAATCTATGTCATCAGGCCCATAGCAGCATAATGAGTGGATTCAGGTATGATGATTCTAACTGAAATAAGTCACACAGAAAAAGAAACATCATAAGATATCACTAATACACGGAATGTAAACTTGGCTACACAGGAACTGGATTAAAAAACAGAACAGGGTCTGAAATTTAGAAAACCAACTTATGCTTGCTTAAGGGGAAAGGTGAGTTGGGGTGCTGCATAAAACCAGAGATTGAAATGAGCACAGATAAAGTTCCTTAAGCCAAATATGTAATAGACAAGAGCTACTCCTTGCTCAACGAAATGGACTCAACACCCCATATTAAACGCCTAAGAATGTACCTGACTAGTAAGTATCTTAAAACCTATGGATCACTATGTCTCCGAAAGAGAATCAAGCGTGTGTACAGGGGCATAAACGCAGCAGTGATAGGATTGGAGAGGTTCGGTGAGCAAATGAAGACCCTTTGAAGTCATATTGCATGGTACCCATTCCACGGGTCTCAACTCTCCAGGTTTAAGGGATTCTTCCTTCAGCTAAATCATGCATGTGGAACCCAGAGTATGATCAACCGTGTGATCGGGAGACGTGTTCCAATATGTCTCAGTTCTCGTCCCCTGGTACTCGGGTGCAACATTCCAGACGCTTTACTAACACTCTCCCGACTTGGAGAGTCAGTGCCTTTAACCTCCTGTTTGGCCCAGTTTGCAATTTCTGCAGAAGATGAACAGGAATAGGGAGAACCAATGAGAGACTAGCTGGAGGTGTCTGGACGGGCAAATTTAACTCTCATTTCCCACCAGGAAGAGGAATTAACCAAAGGCTCAGTGTGCCGTGCCGGAACCAGATTAGGGCCTGAAGCAATCCTGCGGTGTTGCGGGCAGCTCACAAGAAAGCGAGTTGAAGAGAGGAGCTCAGGGGCACTGTAATTCACAAACCTGCAGAGTTATAAATGACAGCTATCGTCCAAAAATATACTGAAGTAAGGCTGCCAAGAGGACTTGAAAGCGGGGCAGAACTGCAGGAAACCAATTTCAGGAGGTACACTGGAATTGCATTTAAAGCATAGGAAAAGAGGCAAAACGTCGACAATGATGCACTTGGCCAAAAAGGGCTTATGCGTTTTTTCCTGAATATATTCAGGAAAAAACGCATAAGCCCTTTTTGGCCAAGCAAGCAAGCTTGCAAAGGAAATCTGCACTACAATGAAGTCTCACTTCCCCCCGGTCAAAAGGGCCAACTGAAAAAAGTGTAAAATCCAGAAAGGCAGGACAGGCCATGGAGAACTGGGAGCCTTGTTATGCTGATGGGCGGGATGTATACTGCCAACAGCCACTCGGGAGAAGTGTATGGTGTTTCCTGAAACATCTAAAAAACAAAGCAACAGAGCCTAGGGCACTTCCACTTATGGCCCTATAGCTTAGGGAAATTAAAATCAAAAAGACACAGCCACCCCAAAGTTTGGGACGGCTCTGTTTACAAGAAACTCGTTTACGGGACAAGTTCAATATCACAGAAAGTGAAAAATGGATAAAGAAGTTATGGTACTTACGTACAATGCAATATCACTCAGCAATGAAATCTATGTCATCAGGCCCATAGCAGCATAATGAGTGGATTCAGGTATGATGATTCTAACTGAAATAAGTCACACAGAAAAAGAAACATCATAAGATATCACTAATACACGGAATGTAAACTTGGCTACACAGGAACTGGATTACAAAACAGAACAGGGTCTCAAATTTAGAAAACCAACTTATGCTTGCTTAAGGGGAAAGGTGAGTTGGGGTGCTGCATAAAACCAGAGATTGAAATGAGCACAGATAAAGTTCCTTAAGCCAAATATGTAATAGACAAGAGCTACTCCTTGCTCAACGAAATGGACTCAACACCCCATATTAAACACCTAAGAATGTACCTGACTAGTAAGTATCTTAAAACCTATGGATCACTATGTCTCCGAAAGAGAATCAAGCGTGTGTACAGGGGCATAAACGCAGCAGTGATAGGATTGGAGAGGTTCGGTGAGCAAATGAAGACCCTTTGAAGTCATATTGCGTGGTACCCATTCCACGGGTCTCAAATCTCCAGGTTTATGGGATTCTTCCTTCAGCTAAATCATGCATGTGGAACCCAGAGTATGATCAACCGTGTGATCGGGAGACGTGTTCCAATATGTCTCAGTTCTCGTCCCCTGGTACTCGGGTGCAACATTCCAGACGCTTTACTAACACTCTCCCGACTTGGAGAGTCAGTGCCTTTAACCTCCTGTTTGGCCCAGTTTGCAATTTCTGCGGAAGATGAACAGGAATAGGGAGAACCAATGAGAGACTAGCTGGAGGTGTCTGGACGGGCAAATTTAACTCTCATTTCCCACCAGGAAGAGGAATTAACCAAAGGCTCAGCGTGCCGTGCCGGAACCAGATTAGGGCCTGAAGCAATCCTGCGGTGTTGCGGCCAGCTCACAAGAAAGCGAGTTGAAGAGAGGAGCTCAGGGGCACTGTAATTCACAAACCTGCAGAGTTATAAATGACAGCTATCGTCCAAAAATATACTGAAGTAAGGCTGCCAAGAGGACTTGAAAGCGGGGCAGAACTGCAGGAAACCAATTTCAGGAGGTACACTGGAATTGCATTTAAAGCATAGGAAAAGCGGCAAAACGTCGACAATGATGCACTTGGCCAAAAAGGGCGTATGCGTTTTTTCCTGAATATATTCAGGAAAAAACGCATACGCCCTTTTTGGCCAACCAAGCAAGCTTGCAAAGGAAATCTGCACTACAATGAAGTCTCACTTCCCCCCGGTCAAAAGGGCCAACTGAAAAAAGTGTAAAATCCAGAAAGGCAGGACAGGCCATGGAGAACTGGGAGCCTTCTTTTGCTGATGGGTGGGATGTATATTGCCAACAGCCACTCGGGAGAAGTGTATGGTGTTTCCTGAAACATCTAAAAAACAAAGCAACAGAGCCTAGGGCACTTCCACTTATGGCCCTATAGCTTAGGGAAATTAAAATCAAAAAGACACAGCCACCCCAAAGTTTGGGACGGCTCTGTTTACATGAAACTCGTTTACGGGACAAGTTCAATATCACAGAAAGTGAAAAATGGATAAAGAAGTTGTGGTGCTTACGTACAATGCAATATCACTCAGCAATGAAATCTATGTCATCAGGCCCATAGCAGCATAATGAGTGGATTCAGGTATGATGATTCTAACTGAAATAAGTCACACAGAAAAAGAAACATCATAAGATATCACTAATACACGGAATGTAAACTTGGCTACACAGGAACTGGATTAAAAAACAGAACAGGGTCTGAAATTTAGAAAACCAACTTATGCTTGCTTAAGGGGAAAGGTGAGTTGGGGTGCTGCATAAAACCAGAGATTGAAATGAGCACAGATAAAGTTCCTTAAGCCAAATATGTAATAGACAAGAGCTACTCCTTGCTCAACGAAATGGACTCAACACCCCATATTAAACGCGTAAGAATGTAACTGACTAGTAAGTATCTTAAAACCTATGGATCACTATGTCTCCGAAAGAGAATCAAGCATGTGTACAGGGGCATAAACGCAACAGTGATAGGATTGGAGAGGTTCGGTGAGCAAATGAAGACCCTTTGAAGTCATATTGCATGGTACCCATTCCACGGGTCTCAACTCTCCAGGTTTAAGGGATTCTTCCTTCAGCTAAAATATGCATGTGGAACCCATAGTATGATCAACCGTGTGATCGGGAGACGTGTTCCAATATGTCTCAGTTCTCGTCCCCTGGTACTCGGGTGCAACATTCCAGACGCTTTACTAACACTCTCCCGACTTGGAGAGTCAGTGCCTTTAACCTCCTGTTTGGCCCAGTTTGCAATTTCTGCGGAAGATGAACAGGAATAGGGAGAACCAATGAGAGACTAGCTGGAGGTGTCTGGACGGGCAAATTTAACTCTCATTTCCCACCAGGAAGAGGAATTAACCAAAGGCTCAGCATGCCGTGCCGGAACCAGATTAGGGCCTGAAGCAATCCTGCGGTGTTGCGGCCAGCTCACAAGAAGCGAGTTGAAGAGAGGAGCTCAGGGACACTGTAATTCACAAACCTGCAGAGTTATAAATGACAGCTATCGTCCAAAAATATACTGAAGTAAGGCTGCCAAGAGGACTTGAAAGCGGGGCAGAACTGCAGGAAACCAATTTCAGGAGGTACACTGGAATTGCATTTAAAGCATAGGAAAAGAGGCAAAACGTCGACAATGATGCACTTGGCCAAAAAGGGCTTATGCGTTTTTTCCTGAATATATTCAGGAAAAAACGCATAAGCCCTTTTTGGCCAAGCAAGCAAGCTTGCAAAGGAAATCTGCACTACAATGAAGTCTCACTTCCCCCTGGTCAAAAGGGCCAACTGAAAAAAGTGTAAAATCCAGAAAGGCAGGACAGGCCATGGAGAACTGGGAGCCTTGTTTTGCTGATGGGCAGGATGTATATTGCCAGCAGCCACTCGGGAGAAGTGTATGGTGTTTCCTGAAACATCTAAAAAACAAAGCAACAGAGCCTAGGGCACTTCCACTTATGGCCCTATAGCTTAGGGAAATTAAAATCAAAAAGACACAGCCACCCCAAAGTTTGGGACGGCTCTGTTTACAAGAAACTCGTTTACGGGACAAGTTCAATATCACAGAAAGTGAAAAATGGATAAAGAAGTTGTGGTACTTACGTACAATGCAATATCACTCAGCAATGAAATCTATGTCATCAGGCCCATAGCAGCATAATGAGTGGATTCAGGTATGATGATTCTAACTGAAATAAGTCACACAGAAAAAGAAACATCATAAGATATCACTAATACACGGAATGTAAACTTGGCTACACAGGAACTGGATTACAAAACAGAACAGGGTCTCAAATTTAGAAAACCAACTTATGCTTGCTTAAGGGGAAAGGTGAGTTGGGGTGCTGCATAAAACCAGAGATTGAAATGAGCACAGATAAAGTTCCTTAAGCCAAATATGTAATAGACAAGAGCTACTCCTTGCTCAACGAAATGGACTCAACACCCCATATTAAACGCCTAAGAATGTACCTGACTCGTAAGTATCTTAAAACCTATGGATCACTATGTCTCCGAAAGAGAATCAAGCGTGTGTACAGGGGCATAAACGCAGCAGTGATAGGATTGGAGAGGTTCGGTGAGCAAATGAAGACCCTTTGAAATCATATTGCATGGTACCCATTCCACGGCTCTCAACTCTCCAGGTTTAAGGGATTCTTCCTTCAGCTAAATCATGCATGTGGAACCCAGAGTATGATCAACCGTGTGATCGGGAGACGTGTTCCAATATGTCTCAGTTCTCGTCCCCTGGTACTCGGGTGCAACATTCCAGACGCTTTACTAACACTCTCCCGACTTGGAGAGTCAGTGCCTTTAACCTCCTGTTTGGCCCAGTTTGCAATTTCTGCGGAAGATGAACAGGAATAGGGAGAACCAATGAGAGACTAGCTGGAGGTGTCTGGACGGGCAAATTTAACTCTCATTTCCCACCAGGAAGAGGAATTAACCAAAGGCTCAGCGTGCCGTGCCGGAACCAGATTAGGGCCTGAAGCAATCCTGCGGTGTTGCGGCCAGCTCACAAGAAAGCGAGTTGAAGAGAGGAGCTCAGGGGCACTGTAATTCACAAACCTGCAGAGTTATAAATGACAGCTATCGTCCAAAAATATACTGAAGTAAGGCTGCCAAGAGGACTTGAAAGCGGGGCAGAACTGCAGGAAACCAATTTCAGGAGGTACACTGGAATTGCATTTAAAGCATAGGAAAAGAGGCAAAACGTCGACAATGATGCACTTGGCCAAAAAGGGCTTATGCGTTTTTTCCTGAATATATTCAGGAAAAAACGCATAAGCCCTTTTTGGCCAAGCAAGCAAGCTTGCAAAGGAAATCTGCACTACAATGAAGTCTCACTTCCCCCCGGTCAAAAGGGCCAACTGAAAAAAGTGTAAAATCCAGAAAGGCAGGACAGGCCATGGAGAACTGGGAGCCTTGTTTTGCTGATGGGCGGGATGTATATTGCCAGCAGCCACTCGGGAGAAGTGTATGGTGTTTCCTGAAACATCTAAAAAACAAAGCAACAGAGCCTAGGGCACTTCCACTTATGGCCCTATAGCTTAGGGAAATTAAAATCAAAAAGACACAGCCACCCCAAAGTTTGGGACGGCTCTGTTTACAAGAAACTCGTTTACGGGACAAGTTCAATATCACAGAAAGTGAAAAATGGATAAAGAAGTTGTGGTACTTACGTACAATGCAATATCACTCAGCAATGAAATCTATGTCATCAGGCCCATAGCAGCATAATGAGTGGATTCAGGTATGATGATTCTAACTGAAATAAGTCACACAGAAAAAGAAACATCATAAGATATCACTAATACACGGAATGTAAACTTGGCTACACAGGAACTGGATTACAAAACAGAACAGGGTCTGAAATTTAGAAAACCAACTTATGCTTGCTTAAGGGGAAAGGTGAGTTGGGGTGCTGCATAAAACCAGAGATTGAAATGAGCACAGATAAAGTTCCTTAAGCCAAATATGTAATAGACAAGAGCTACTCCTTGCTCAACGAAATGGACTCAACACCCCATGTTAAACGCCTAAGAATGTACCTGACTAGTAAGTATCTTAAAACCTATGGATCACTATGCCTCCGAAAGAGAATCAAGCGTGTGTACAGGGGCATAAACGCAGCAGTGATAGGATTGGAGAGGTTCGGTGAGCAAATGAAGACCCTTTGAAATCATATTGCATGGTACCCATTCCACGGCTCTCAACTCTCCAGGTTTAAGGGATTCTTCCTTCAGCTAAATCATGCATGTGGAACCCAGAGTATGATCAACCGTGTGATCGGGAGACGTGTTCCAATATGTCTCAGTTCTCGTCCCCTGGTACTCGGGTGCAACATTCCAGACGCTTTACTAACACTCTCCCGACTTGGAGAGTCAGTGCCTTTAACCTCCTGTTTGGCCCAGTTTGCAATTTCTGCGGAAGATGAACAGGAATAGGGAGAACCAATGAGAGACTAGCTGGAGGTGTCTGGACGGGCAAATTTAACTCTCATTTCCCACCAGGAAGAGGAATTAACCAAAGGCTCAGCGTGCCGTGCCGGAACCAGATTAGGGCCTGAAGCAATCCTGCGGTGTTGCGGCCAGCTCACAAGAAAGCGAGTTGAAGAGAGGAGCTCAGGGGCACTGTAATTCACAAACCTGCAGAGTTATAAATGACAGCTATCGTCCAAAAATATACTGAAGTAAGGCTGCCAAGAGGACTTGAAAGCGGGGCAGAACTGCAGGAAACCAATTTCAGGAGGTACACTGGAATTGCATTTAAAGCATAGGAAAAGCGGCAAAACGTCGACAATGATGCACTTGGCCAAAAAGGGCGTATGCGTTTTTTCCTGAATATATTCAGGAAAAAACGCATACGCACTTTTTGGCCAACCAAGCAAGCTTGCAAAGGAAATCTGCACTACAATGAAGTCTCACTTCCCCCCGGTCAAAAGGGCCAACTGAAAAAAGTGTAAAATCCAGAAAGGCAGGACAGGCCATGGAGAACTGGGAGCCTTGTTTTGCTGATGGGCGGGATGTATATTGCCAGCAGCCACTCGGGAGAAGTGTATGGTGTTTCCTGAAACATCTAAAAAACAAAGCAACAGAGCCTAGGGCACTTCCACTTATGGCCCTATAGCTTAGGGAAATTAAAATCAAAAAGACACAGCCACCCCAAAGTTTGGGACGGCTCTGTTTACAAGAAACTCGTTTACGGGACAAGTTCAATATCACAGAAAGTGAAAAATGGATAAAGAAGTTGTGGTACTTACGTACAATGCAATATCACTCAGCAATGAAATCTATGTCATCAGGCCCATAGCAGCATAATGAGTGGATTCAGGTATGATGATTCTAACTGAAATAAGTCACACAGAAAAAGAAACATCATAAGATATCACTAATACACGGAATGTAAACTTGGCTACACAGGAACTGGATTACAAAACAGAACAGGGTCTCAAATTTAGAAAACCAACTTATGCTTGCTTAAGGGGAAAGGTGAGTTGGGGTGCTGCATAAAACCAGAGATTGAAATGAGCACAGATAAAGTTCCTTAAGCCAAATATGTAATAGACAAGAGCTACTCCTTGCTCAACGAAATGGACTCAACACCCCATGTTAAACGCCTAAGAATGTACCTGACTAGTAAGTATCTTAAAACCTATGGATCACTATGCCTCCGAAAGAGAATCAAGCGTGTGTACAGGGGCATAAACGCAGCAGTGATAGGATTGGAGAGGTTCGGTGAGCAAATGAAGACCCTTTGAAGTCATATTGCATGGTACCCATTCCACGGGTCTCAACTCTCCAGGTTTAAGGGATTCTTCCTTCAGCTAAATCATGCATGTGGAACCCAGAGTATGATCAACCGTGTGATCGGGAGACGTGTTCCAATATGTCTCAGTTCTCGTCCCCTGGTACTCGGGTGCAACATTCCAGACGCTTTACTAACACTCTCCCGACTTGGAGAGTCAGTGCCTTTAACCTCCTGTTTGGCCCAGTTTGCAATTTCTGCGGAAGATGAACAGGAATAGGGAGAACCAATGAGAGACTAGCTGGAGGTGTCTGGACGGGCAAATTTAACTCTCATTTCCCACCAGGAAGAGGAATTAACCAAAGGCTCAGCGTGCCGTGCCGGAACCAGATTAGGGCCTGAAGCAATCCTGCGGTGTTGCGGCCAGCTCACAAGAAAGCGAGTTGAAGAGAGGAGCTCAGGGGCACTGTAATTCACAAACCTGCAGAGTTATAAATGACAGCTATTGTCCAAAAATATACTGAAGTAAGGCTGCCAAGAGGACTTGAAAGCGGGGCAGAACTGCAGGAAACCAATTTCAGGAGGTACACTGGAATTGCATTTAAAGCATAGGAAAAGCGGCAAAACGTCGACAATGATGCACTTGGCCAAAAAGGGCGTATGCGTTTTTTCCTGAATATATTCAGGAAAAAACGCATACGCCCTTTTTGGCCAACCAAGCAAGCTTGCAAAGGAAATCTGCACTACAATGAAGTCTCACTTCCCCCCGGTCAAAAGGGCCAACTGAAAAAAGTGTAAAATCCAGAAAGGCAGGACAGGCCATGGAGAACTGGGAGCCTTGTTTTGCTGATGGGCGGGATGTATATTGCCAACAGCCACTCGGGAGAAGTGTATGGTGTTTCCTGAAACATCTAAAAAACAAAGCAACAGAGCCTAGGGCACTTCCACTTATGGCCCTATAGCTTAGGGAAATTAAAATCAAAAAGACACAGCCACCCCAAAGTTTGGGACGGCTCTGTTTACATGAAACTCGTTTACGGGACAAGTTCAATATCACAGAAAGTGAAAAATGGATAAAGAAGTTGTGGTACTTACGTACAATGCAATATCACTCAGCAATGAAATCTATGTCATCAGGCCCATAGCAGCATAATGAGTGGATTCAGGTATGATGATTCTAACTGAAATAAGTCACACAGAAAAAGAAACATCATAAGATATCACTAATACACGGAATGTAAACTTGGCTACACAGGAACTGAATTACAAAACAGAACAGGGTCTCAAATTCAGAAAACCAACTTATGCTTGCTTAAGGGGAAAGGTGAGTTGGGGTGCTGCATAAAACCAGAGATTGAAATGAGCACAGATAAAGTTCCTTAAGCCAAATATGTAATAGACAAGAGCTACTCCTTGCTCAACGAAATGGACTCAACACCCCATATTAAACGCCTAAGAATGTACCTGACTAGTAAGTATCTTAAAACCTATGGATCACTATGTCTCCGAAAGAGAATCAAGCGTGTGTACAGGGGCATAAACGCAGCAGTGATAGCATTGGAGAGGTTCGGTGAGCAAATGAAGACCCTTTGAAGTCATATTGCATGGTACCCATTCCACGGGTCTCAACTCTCCAGGTTTAAGGGATTCTTCCTTCAGCTAAATCATGCATGTGGAACCCAGAGTATGATCAACCGTGTGATCGGGAGACGTGTTCCAATATGTCTCAGTTCTCGTCCCCTGGTACTCGGGTGCAACATTCCAGACGCTTTACTAACACTCTCCCGACTTGGAGAGTCAGTGCCTTTAACCTCCTGTTTGGCCCAGTTTGCAATTTCTGCAGAAGATGAACAGGAATAGGGAGAACCAATGAGAGACTAGCTGGAGGTGTCTGGACGGGCAAATTTAACTCTCATTTCCCACCAGGAAGAGGAATTAACCAAAGGCTCAGCGTGCCGTGCCGGAACCAGATTAGGGCCTGAAGCAATCCTGCGGTGTTGCGGCCAGCTCACAAGAAAGCGAGTTGAAGAGAGGAGCTCAGGGGCACTGTAATTCACAAACCTGCAGGGTTATAAATGACAGCTATCGTCCAAAAATATACTGAAGTAAGGCTGCCAAGAGGACTTGAAAGCGGGGCAGAACTGCAGGAAACCAATTTCAGGAGGTACACTGGAATTGCATTTAAAGCATAGGAAAAGAGGCAAAACGTCGACAATGATGCACTTGGCCAAAAAGGGCTTATGCGTTTTTTCCTGAATATATTCAGGAAAAAACGCATAAGCCCTTTTTGGCCAAGCAAGCAAGCTTGCAAAGGAAATCTGCACTACAATGAAGTCTCACTTCCCCCCGGTCAAAAGGGCCAACTGAAAAAAGTGTAAAATCCAGAAAGGCAGGACAGGCCATGGAGAACTGGGAGCCTTGTTTTGCTGATGGGCGGGATGTATATTGCCAGCAGCCACTCGGGAGAAGTGTATGGTGTTTCCTGAAACATCTAAAAAACAAAGCAACAGAGCCTAGGGCACTTCCACTTATGGCCCTATAGCTTAGGGAAATTAAAATCAAAAAGACACAGCCACCCCAAAGTTTGGGACGGCTCTGTTTACAAGAAACTCGTTTACGGGACAAGTTCAATATCACAGAAAGTGAAAAATGGATAAAGAAGTTGTGGTACTTACGTACAATGCAATATCACTCAGCAATGAAATCTATGTCATCAGGCCCATAGCAGCATAATGAGTGGATTCAGGTATGATGATTCTAACTGAAATAAGTCACACAGAAAAAGAAACATCATAAGATATCACTAATACACGGAATGTAAACTTGGCTACACAGGAACTGGATTACAAAACAGAACAGGGTCTCAAATTTAGAAAACCAACTTATGCTTGCTTAAGGGGAAAGGTGAGTTGGGGTGCTGCATAAAACCAGAGATTGAAATGAGCACAGATAAAGTTCCTTAAGCCAAATATGTAATAGACAAGAGCTACTCCTTGCTCAACGAAATGGACTCAACACCCCATGTTAAACGCCTAAGAATGTACCTGACTAGTAAGTATCTTAAAACCTATGGATCACTATGCCTCCGAAAGAGAATCAAGCGTGTGTACAGGGGCATAAACGCAGCAGTGATAGGATTGGAGAGGTTCGGTGAGCAAATGAAGACCCTTTGAAATCATATTGCATGGTACCCATTCCACGGCTCTCAACTCTCCAGGTTTAAGGGATTCTTCCTTCAGCTAAATCATGCATGTGGAACCCAGAGTATGATCAACCGTGTGATCGGGAGACGTGTTCCAATATGTCTCAGTTCTCGTCCCCTGGTACTCGGGTGCAACATTCCAGACGCTTTACTAACACTCTCCCGACTTGGAGAGTCAGTGCCTTTAACCTCCTGTTTGGCCCAGTTTGCAATTTCTGCGGAAGATGAACAGGAATAGGGAGAACCAATGAGAGACTAGCTGGAGGTGTCTGGACGGGCAAATTTAACTCTCATTTCCCACCAGGAAGAGGAATTAACCAAAGGCTCAGCGTGCCGTGCCGGAACCAGATTAGGGCCTGAAGCAATCCTGCGGTGTTGCGGCCAGCTCACAAGAAAGCGAGTTGAAGAGAGGAGCTCAGGGGCACTGTAATTCACAAACCTGCAGAGTTATAAATGACAGCTATCGTCCAAAAATATACTGAAGTAAGGCTGCCAAGAGGACTTGAAAGCGGGGCAGAACTGCAGGAAACCAATTTCAGGAGGTACACTGGAATTGCATTTAAAGCATAGGAAAAGCGGCAAAACGTCGACAATGATGCACTTGGCCAAAAAGGGCGTATGCGTTTTTTCCTGAATATATTCAGGAAAAAACGCATACGCACTTTTTGGCCAACCAAGCAAGCTTGCAAAGGAAATCTGCACTACAATGAAGTCTCACTTCCCCCCGGTCAAAAGGGCCAACTGAAAAAAGTGTAAAATCCAGAAAGGCAGGACAGGCCATGGAGAACTGGGAGCCTTGTTTTGCTGATGGGCGGGATGTATATTGCCAACAGCCACTCGGGAGAAGTGTATGGTGTTTCCTGAAACATCTAAAAAACAAAGCAACAGAGCCTAGGGCACTTCCACTTATGGCCCTATAGCTTAGGGAAATTAAAATCAAAAAGACACAGCCACCCCAAAGTTTGGGACGGCTCTGTTTACAAGAAACTCGTTTACGGGACAAGTTCAATATCACAGAAAGTGAAAAATGGATAAAGAAGTTGTGGTACTTACGTACAATGCAATATCACTCAGCAATGAAATCTATGTCATCAGGCCCATAGCAGCATAATGAGTGGATTCAGGTATGATGATTCTAACTGAAATAAGTCACACAGAAAAAGAAACATCATAAGATATCACTAATACACGGAATGTAAACTTGGCTACACAGGAACTGAATTACAAAACAGAACAGGGTCTCAAATTCAGAAAACCAACTTATGCTTGCTTAAGGGGAAAGGTGAGTTGGGGTGCTGCATAAAACCAGAGATTGAAATGAGCACAGATAAAGTTCCTTAAGCCAAATATGTAATAGACAAGAGCTACTCCTTGCTCAACGAAATGGACTCAACACCCCATATTAAACGCCTAAGAATGTACCTGACTAGTAAGTATCTTAAAACCTATGGATCACTATGTCTCCGAAAGAGAATCAAGCGTGTGTACAGGGGCATAAACGCAGCAGTGATAGCATTGGAGAGGTTCGGTGAGCAAATGAAGACCCTTTGAAGTCATATTGCATGGTACCCATTCCACGGGTCTCAACTCTCCAGGTTTAAGGGATTCTTCCTTCAGCTAAATCATGCATGTGGAACCCAGAGTATGATCAACCGTGTGATCGGGAGACGTGTTCCAATATGTCTCAGTTCTCGTCCCCTGGTACTCGGGTGCAACATTCCAGACGCTTTACTAACACTCTCCCGACTTGGAGAGTCAGTGCCTTTAACCTCCTGTTTGGCCCAGTTTGCAATTTCTGCGGAAGATGAACAGGAATAGGGAGAACCAATGAGAGACTAGCTGGAGGTGTCTGGACGGGCAAATTTAACTCTCATTTCCCACCAGGAAGAGGAATTAACCAAAGGCTCAGCGTGCCGTGCCGGAACCAGATTAGGGCCTGAAGCAATCCTGCGGTGTTGCGGCCAGCTCACAAGAAAGCGAGTTGAAGAGAGGAGCTCAGGGGCACTGTAATTCACAAACCTGCAGAGTTATAAATGACAGCTATCGTCCAAAAATATACTGAAGTAAGGCTGCCAAGAGGACTTGAAAGCGGGGCAGAACTGCAGGAAACCAATTTCAGGAGGTACACTGGAATTGCATTTAAAGCATAGGAAAAGCGGCAAAACGTCGACAATGATGCACTTGGCCAAAAAGGGCGTATGCGTTTTTTCCTGAATATATTCAGGAAAAAACGCATACGCACTTTTTGGCCAACCAAGCAAGCTTGCAAAGGAAATCTGCACTACAATGAAGTCTCACTTCCCCCCGGTCAAAAGGGCCAACTGAAAAAAGTGTAAAATCCAGAAAGGCAGGACAGGCCATGGAGAACTGGGAGCCTTGTTATGCTGATGGGCGGGATGTATATTGCCAACAGCCACTCGGGAGAAGTGTATGGTGTTTCCTGAAACATCTAAAAAACAAAGCAACAGAGCCTAGGGCACTTCCACTTATGGCCCTATAGCTTAGGGAAATTAAAATCAAAAAGACACAGCCACCCCCAAAGTTTGGGACGGCTCTGTTTACATGAAACTCGTTTACGGGACAAGTTCAATATCACAGAAAGTGAAAAATGGATAAAGAAGTTGTGGTACTTACGTACAATGCAATATCACTCAGCAATGAAATCTATGTCATCAGGCCCATAGCAGCATAATGAGTGGATTCAGGTATGATGATTCTAACTGAAATAAGTCACACAGAAAAAGAAACATCATAAGATATCACTAATACACGGAATGTAAACTTGGCTACACAGGAACTGAATTACAAAACAGAACAGGGTCTCAAATTCAGAAAACCAACTTATGCTTGCTTAAGGGGAAAGGTGAGTTGGGGTGCTGCATAAAACCAGAGATTGAAATGAGCACAGATAAAGTTCCTTAAGCCAAATATGTAATAGACAAGAGCTACTCCTTGCTCAACGAAATGGACTCAACACCCCATATTAAACGCCTAAGAATGTACCTGACTAGTAAGTATCTTAAAACCTATGGATCACTATGTCTCCGAAAGAGAATCAAGCGTGTGTACAGGGGCATAAACGCAGCAGTGATAGCATTGGAGAGGTTCGGTGAGCAAATGAAGACCCTTTGAAGTCATATTGCATGGTACCCATTCCACGGGTCTCAACTCTCCAGGTTTAAGGGATTCTTCCTTCAGCTAAATCATGCATGTGGAACCCAGAGTATGATCAACCGTGTGATCGGGAGACGTGTTCCAATATGTCTCAGTTCTCGTCCCCTGGTACTCGGGTGCAACATTCCAGACGCTTTACTAACACTCTCCCGACTTGGAGAGTCAGTGCCTTTAACCTCCTGTTTGGCCCAGTTTGCAATTTCTGCAGAAGATGAACAGGAATAGGGAGAACCAATGAGAGACTAGCTGGAGGTGTCTGGACGGGCAAATTTAACTCTCATTTCCCACCAGGAAGAGGAATTAACCAAAGGCTCAGCGTGCCGTGCCGGAACCAGATTAGGGCCTGAAGCAATCCTGCGGTGTTGCGGCCAGCTCACAAGAAAGCGAGTTGAAGAGAGGAGCTCAGGGGCACTGTAATTCACAAACCTGCAGAGTTATAAATGACAGCTATCGTCCAAAAATATACTGAAGTAAGGCTGCCAAGAGGACTTGAAAGCGGGGCAGAACTGCAGGAAACCAATTTCAGGAGGTACACTGGAATTGCATTTAAAGCATAGGAAAAGAGGCAAAACGTCGACAATGATGCACTTGGCCAAAAAGGGCGTATGCGTTTTTTCCTGAATATATTCAGGAAAAAACGCATACGCACTTTTTGGCCATCCAAGCAAGCTTGCAAAGGAAATCTGCACTACAATGAAGTCTCACTTCTCCCCGGTCAAAAGGGCCAACTGAAAAAAGTGTAAAATCCAGAAAGGCAGGACAGGCCATGGAGAACTGGGAGCCTTGTTTTGCTGATGGGCGGGATGTATATTGCCAACAGCCACTCGGGAGAAGTGTATGGTGTTTCCTGAAACATCTAAAAAACAAAGCAACAGAGCCTAGGGCACTTCCACTTATGGCCCTATAGCTTAGGGAAATTAAAATCAAAAAGACACAGCCACCCCAAAGTTTGGGACGGCTCTGTTTACAAGAAACTCGTTTACGGGACAAGTTCAATATCACAGAAAGTGAAAAATGGATAAAGAAGTTGTGGTACTTACGTACAATGCAATATCACTCAGCAATGAAATCTATGTCATCAGGCGCATAGCAGCATAATGAGTGGATTCAGGTATGATGATTCTAACTGAAATAAGTCACAAAGAAAAAGAAACATCATAAGATATCACTAATACAAGGAATGTAAACTTGGCTACACAGGAACTGAATTACAAAACAGAACAGAGTCTCAAATTTAGAAAACCAACTTATGCTTGCTTAAGGGGAAAGGTGAGTTGGGGTGCTGCATATAACCAGAGATTGAAATGAGCACAGATAAATTTCCTTAAGCCAAATATGTAATAGACAAGAGCTACTCCTTGCTCAACGAAATGGACTCAACACCCCATATTAAACGCCTAAGAATGTACCTGACTAGTAAGTATCTTAAAACCTATGGATCACTATGTCTCTGAAAGACAATCAAGCGTGTGTACAGGGGCATAAACGCAGCAGTGATAGGATTGGAGAGGTTCGGTGAGCAAATGAAGACCCTTTGAAGTCATATTGCATGGTACCCATTCCACGGGTCTCAACTCTCCAGGTTTAAGGGATTCTTCCTTCAGCTAAAACATGCATGTGGAACCCAGAGTATGATCAACCGTGTGATCGGGAGACATGTTCCAATATGTCTCAGTTCTCGTCCCCTGGTACTCGGGTGCAATATTCCAGACGCTTTACTAAAACTATCCCGACTTGGAGAGTCAGTGCCTTTAACCTCCTGTTTGGCCCAGTTTGCAATTTCTGCGGAAGATGAACAGGAATAGGGAGAACCAATGAGAGACTAGCTGGAGGTGTCGGGACGGGCAAATTTAACTCTCATTTCCCACCAGGAAGAGGAATTAACCAAAGGCTCAGCGTGCCGAGCCGGAACCAGATTAGGGCCTGAAGCAATCCTGCGGTGTTGCGGCCAGCTCACAAGAAAGCGAGTTGAAGAAAGAAACTCAGGGGCACTGTAATTCACAAACCTGCAGAGTTATACATGACAGCTATCGTCCAAAAATATACTGAAGTAAGGCTGCCAAGAGGACTTGACAGCGGGGCAGAATTGCAGGAAACCAATTTCAGGAGGTACACTAGAATTGCATTTAAAGCATAGGAAAAGAGGAAAAACGTCGACAATGATGCACTTGGCCAAAAAGGGCGTATGCGTTTTTTCCTGAATATATTTAGGAAAAAACGCATACGCAATTTTTGGCCAACCAACAAAGCTTGCAAAGGAAATCTGCACTACAATGAAGTCTCACTTCCCCCCGGTCAAAAGGGCCATCTGGAAAAAGTATAAAATCCAGAAAGGCAGGACAGGCCATGGAGAACTGGGAACCTTGTTATGCTGATGGGCCGGATGTATATTGCCAACAGCCACTCGGGAGAAGTGTATGGTGTTTCCTGAAACATCTAAAAAACAAAGCAACAGAGCCTAAGGCACTTCCACTTATGGTCCTATAGCTTAGGGAAATTAAATTCAAAAAGACACAGCCACCCCAAAGTTTGGGACGGCTCTGTTTACAAGAAACTCTATTATGGGACAGGTTCAATATCGCAGAAAGTGAAAAATGGATAAAGAAGTTGTGGTACTTACGTACAATGCAATATCACTCAGCAATGAAATCTATGTCTTCAGGCCCGTAGCAGCATAATGAGTGGATTCAGGTATGATGATTCTAACTGAAATAAGTCACACAGAAAAAGAAACATCATAAGATATCACTAATACATGGAATGTAAACTTGGCTACACAGGAACTGAATTACAAAACAGAACAGGGTCTCAAATTTAGAAAACCAACTTATGCTTGCTTAAGGGGAAAGGTGAGTTGGGGTGCTGCATAAAACCAGAGATTGAAATGAGCACAGATAAAGTTCCTTAAGCCAAATATGTAATAGACAAGAGCTACTCCTTGTTCAACGAAATGGACTCAAAACCCCATATTAAACGCCTAATAATGTACCTGACTAGTAAGTATCTTAAAACCTATGGATTGCTATGTCTGTGAAAGAGAATCAAGCGTGAGTACAGGGGCATAAACGCAGCAGTGATAGGATTGGAGAGGTTTGGTGAGCAAATGAAGACCCTTTGAAGTCATATTGCATGGTACCCATTCCACGGGTCTCAACTCTCCAGGTTTAAGGGATTCTTCCTTCAGCTAAAACATGCATGTGGAACCCAGAGTATGATCAACTGTGTGATCGGGAGTCATGTTCAAATATGTCTCAGTTCTCATCCCCTAGTACTCGGGTGCAACATTCCAGACGCTTTACTAACACTCTCCCGACTTGGAGAGACAGTGCCTTTAACCTCCTATTTGGCCCAGCTTGCAAATACCGCGGATGATGAACAGGAATAGGGAGAACCAATGAGAGACTAGCTGGAGATGTCTGGACGGGCAAATTTAACTCTCATTTCCCACCAGGAAGAGGAAGTAAGCAAAGGCTCAGTGTGCCGTGCCAGAACCAGATTAGGGCCTTAAGCAATCCTGCGGTGTTGCGGCCAGCTCACAAGAAAGTGAGTTCCAGAAAGGAGCTCAGGGGCACTGTAATTCACAAACCTGCAGAGTTATAAATGACAGCTATCGTCCAAAAATATACTGAAGTAAGGCTGCCAAGAGGACTTGAGAGCGGGGCAGAATTACAGGAAACCGATTTCAGGAAGTAGACTGGAATTGCATTTAAAGCATAGGAAAAGAGGCAGAACGTCCACAATGATGCACTTGGCCAAAAAGGGCGTATGCGTTTTTTCCTGAATATATTCAGGAAAAAACGCATACGCCCTTTTTGGCCAACCAAGCAAGCTTGCAAAGGAAATCTGCACTACAATGAAGTCTCACTTCCCCCCGGTAAAAAGGGCCATCTGAAAAAAGTGTAAAATCCAGAAAGGCAGGACAGGCCATGGAGAACTGGGAGCCTTGTTTTGCTGATGGGCGGGATGTATATTGCCAACAGCCACTCGGGAGAAGTGTATGGTGTTTCCTGAAACATCTAAAAAACAAAGCAACAGAGCCTAGGGCACTTCCACTTATGGTCCTATAGCTTAAGAAAATTAAAATCAAAAAGACACAGCCACCCCAAAGTTTGGGACGGCTCTGTTTACAAGAATCTCGTTTACGGTACAAGTTCAATATCACAGAAAGTGAAAAATGGATAAAGAAGTTGTGGTACTTACGTACAATGCAATATCACTCAGCAATGAAATCTATGTCATCAGGCCCGTAGCAGCATAATGAGTGGATTCAGGTATGATGATTCTAACTGAAATAAGTCACACAGAAAAAGAAACATCATAAGATATCACTAATACATGGAATGTAAACTTGGCTACACAGGAACTGAATTACAAAACAGAACAGGGTCTCAAATTTAGAAAACCAACTTATGCTTGCTTAAGGGGAAACGTGAGTTGGGGTGCTGCATAAAACCAGAGATTGAAATGAGCACAGATAAAGTTCCTTAAGCCAAATATGTAATAGACAAGAGCTACTCCTTGTTCAACGAAATGGACTCAACACCCCATATTAAACGCCTAAGAATGTACCTGACTAGTAAGTATCTTAAAACCTATGGATTGCTATGTCTGTGAAAGAGAATCAAGCGTGAGTACAGGGGCATAAACGCAGCAGTGATAGGATTGGAGAGGTTTGGTGAGCAAATGAAGACCCTTTGAAGTCATATTGCATGGTACCGATTCCACGGGTCTCAACTCTCCAGGTTTAAGGGATTCTTCCTTCAGCTAAAACATGCATGTGGATCCCAGAGTATGATCAACCGTGTGATCGGGAGTCATGTTCAAATATGTCTCAGTTCTCATCCCCTAGTACTCGGGTGCAACATTCCAGACGCTTTACTAACACTCTCCCGACTTGGAGAGTCAGTGCTTTAACATCCTGTTAAACCCAGTTTGCAAATTCCGCGGAAGATGTACAGGAATAGGGAGAACCAATGAGAGACTAGCTGGAGGTGTCTGGACGGGCAAATTTAACTCTCATTTCCTACCAGGAAGAGGAATTAACCAAAGGATCAGCTTGCCATGCCGGAACCAGATTAGGGCCTGAAGCAATCCTGCGGTGTTGCGGCCAGCTCACAAGAAAGCGAGTTGAAGAAAGGAGCTCAGGGGCACTGTAATTCACAAACCTGCAGAGTTATAAATAACAGCTATCGTCCAAAAATATACTGAAGTAAGGCTGCCAAGAGGACTTGAAAGTGGGGCAGAATTGCAGGAAACAGATTTCAGGAGGTAGACTGGAATTGCATTTAAAGCATAGGAAAAGAGGCAGAACGTCGACAATGATGCACTTGGCCAAAAAGGGCGTATGCGTTTTTTCCTGAATATATACAGAAAAAAACGCATACGCCCTTTTTGGCCAACCAAGCAAGCTTGCAAAGGATATCTGCACTACAATGAAGTCTCACTTCCCCCTGGTCAAAAGGGCCATCTGAAAAAAGTGTAAAATCCAGAAAGGCAGGACAGGCCATGGAGAACTGGGAGCCTTGTTATGCTGATGGGCGGGATGTAAATTGCCAACAGCCACTCGGGAGAAGTGTATGGTGTTTCCTGAAACATCTAAAAAACAAAGCAACAGAGCCTAGGGCACTTCCACTTATGGTCCTATAGTTTAGGGAAATTAAAATCAAAAAGACACAGCCACCCAAAATTTGGGACGGCTCTGTTTACAAGAACCTCGTATATGGTACATGTTCAATATCGCAGAAAGTGAAAAATGGATAAAGAATTTGTGGTACGTACAATGCAATATCACTCAGCAATGAAATCTATGTCAACAGTCCTGTAGCAGAAAATGAGTGGGTTCAGGTATGATGATTCTAACTGAAATAAGTCACACAGAAAAAGAAACATCATAAGATATCCCTAATACACGGAATGTAAACTTGGCTACACAGGAACTGGATTACAAAAGAGAACAGGGTCTCAAATTTAGAAAACCAACTTATGCTTGCTTAAGGGGAAAGTTGACTTGGGGTGCTGCATAAAACCAGAGATTGAAATGAGGACAGATAAAGTTCCTTAAGCCAAATATGTAATACACAAGAGCTACACCTTGCTCAACGAAATGGACACAACACCACATCTTAAACGCCTAAGAATGTACCTGACTAGTAAGTATCTTAAAACCTATGGATTGCTATGTCTCCAAAAGAGAATCAAGCGTGTGTACAGGGGCATAAACGCAGCAGTGATAGGATTGGAGAGGTTCGGTGAGCAAATGAAGACCCTTTGAAGTCATATTGCATGGTACCCATTCCACGGGTCTCAACTCTCCAGGTTTAAGGGATTCTTCCTTCAGCTAAATCATGCATGTGGAACCCAGAGTATGATCAACCGTGTGATCAGGAGACGTGTTCAAATATGTCTCAGTTCTCGTCCCCTGGTACTCGGGTGCAACATTCCAGACGCTTTACTAACACTCTCCCGACTTGGAGAGTCACTGCCTTTAACCTCCTGTTTGGCCCAGTTTGCAATTTTGTGCGGAAGATGAACAGGAATAGGGAGAACCAATGAGAGACTAGCTGGAGGTGTCTGGACGGGCAAATTTAACTCTCATTTCCCACCAGGAAGAGGAATTAACCAAAGGCTCAGCATGCCGTGCCGGAACCAGATTAGGGCCTGAAGCAATCCTGTGGTGTTGCGGCCAGCTCACAAGAAAGCGAGTTGAAGAAAGGAGCTCAGGGGCACTGTAATTCACAAACTTGCAGAGTTATAAGTGACAGCTATCGTCCAAAAATATACTGAAGTAAGGCTGCCAAGAGGACTTGAAAGCGGGGCAGAACTGCAGGAAACCAATTTCAGGAGGTACACTGGAATTGCATTTAAAGCATAGGAAAAGAGGCAAAACGTCGACAATGATGCACTTGGCCAAAAAGGGCGTATGCGTTTTTTCCTGAATATATTCAGGAAAAAACGCATACGCCCTTTTTGGCCAACCAAGCAAGCTTGCAAAGGAAATCTGCACTACAATGAAGTCTCACTTCCCCCTGGTCAAAAGGGCCAACTGAAAAAAGTGTAAAATCCAGAAAGGCAGGACAGGCCATGGAGAACTTGGAGCCTTGTTTTGCTGATGGGCGGGATGTATATTGCCAACAGCCACTCGGGAGAAGTGTACGGTGTTTCCTGAAACATCTAAAAAACCAAAGCAACAGAGACTAGGGCACTTCCACTTATGGCCCTATAGCTTAGGGAAATTAAAATCAAAAAGACACAGCCACCCCAAAGTTTGGGACGGCTCTGTTTACAAGAAACTCGTTTACGGGACAAGTTCAATATCACAGAAAGTGAAAAATGGATAAAGAAGTTCTGGTAATTACGTACAATGCAGTATCACTCAGCAATGAAATCTATGTCATCAGGCCCGTAACAGCATAATGAGTGGATTCAGGTATGATGATTCTAACTGAAATAAGTCACACAGAAAAAGAAACATCATAAGATATCACTAATACACGGAATGTAAACTTGGCTACACAGGAACTGGATTACAAAAGAGAACAGGGTCTCAAATTTAGAAAACCAACTTATGCTTGCTTAAGGGGAAAGGTGAGTTGGGGTGCTGCATAAAACCAGAGATTGAAATGAGCACAGATAAAGTTCCTTAAGCCAAATATATAATAGACAAGAGCTACTCCTTGCTCAACGAAATGGACTCAACACCCCATATTAAACGCCTAAGAATGTACCTGACTAGTAAGTATCTTAAAACCTATGGATCACTATGTCTCCGAAAGAGAATCAAGCGTGTGTAAAGGGGCATTAACGCAGCAGTGATAGCATTGGAGAGGTTCGGTGAGCAAACGAAGACCCTTTGAAGTCATATTGCATGGTAACCATTCCACGGGTCTTAACTCTCCAGGTTTAAGGGATTCTTCCTTCAGCTAAATCATGCATGTGGAACCCAGAGTATGATCAACCGTGTGATTGGGAGACGTGTTCCAATATGTCTCAGTTCTCGTCCCCTGGTACTCGGGTGCAACATTCCAGACGCTTTACTAACACTCTCCCGACTTGGAGAGTCAGTGCCTTTAACCTCCTGTTTGGCCCAGTTTGCAATTTCTGCGGAAGATGAACAGGAATAGGGAGAACCAATGAGAGACTAGCTGGAGGTGTCTGGACGGGCAAATTTAACTCTCATTTCCCACCAGGAAGAGGAATTAACCAAAGGCTCAGCGTGCCGTGCCGGAACCAAATTAGGGCCTGAAGCAATCCTGCGGTGTTGCGGCCAGCTCACAAGAAAGCGAGTTGAAGAAAGGAGCTCAGGGGCACTGTAATTCACAAACCTGCAGAGTTATAAATGACAGCTATCGTCCAAAAATATACTGAAGTAAGGCTGCCAAGAGGACTTGAAAGCGGGGCAGAATTGCAGGAAACCGATTTCAGGAGGTAGACTGGAATTGCATTTAAAGCATAGGAAAAGAGGCAGAACGTCGACAATGATGCACTTGGCCAAAAAGGGCGTATGCGTTTTTTCCTGAATATATTCAGGAAAAAACGCATACGTCCTTTTTGGCCAACCAAGCAAGCTTGCAAAGGATATCTGCACTACAGTGAAGTCTCACTTCCCCCCGGTCAAAAGGGCCATCTGTAAAAAGTGTAAAATCCAGAAAGGCAGGACAGGCCATGGAGAACAGGGAGCCTTGTTATGCTGATGGGCGGGATGTAAATTGCCAACAGCCACTCGGGAGAAGTGTATGGTGTTTCCTGAAACATCTAAAAAACAAAGCAACAGAGTCTAGGGCACTCCCACTTATGGCCCTATAGCTTAGGGAAATTAAAATCAAAAAGACACAGCCACCCCAAAGTTTGGGACGGCTCTGTTTAGAAGAAACTCGTTTACGGGACTAGTTCAATATCGCAGAAAGTGAAAAATGGATAAAGAAGTTGTGCTACTTACGTACAATGCAATATCACTCAGCAATGAAATCTATGTCATCAGGCCCGTAGCAGCATAATGAGTGGATTCAGGTATGATGATTCTAACTGAAATAAGTCACACAGAAAAAGAAACATCATAAGATATCACTAATACATGGAATGTAAACTTGGCTACATAGGAACTGGATTACATAACAGAACAGGTTGTCAAATTTAGAAAACCAACTTATGCTTGCTTAAGGGGAAAGGTGAGTTGGGGTGCTGCATAAAACCAGAGATTGAAATGAGCACAGATAAAGTTCCTAAAGCCAAATATGTAATAGACCAGAGCTACTCCTTGCTCAACGAAATGGACTCAACACCCCATATTAAACGCCTAAGAATGTACCTTACTAGTAAGTATCTTAAAAGCTATGCATCGCTATGTCACCGAAACAGAATCAAGCGTGTGAACAGGGGAATAAACGCAGCAGTGATAGGATTGGAGAGGTTCGGTGAGCAAATGAAGACCCTTTGAAGTCATATTGCATGGTACCCATTCCACGGGTCTCAACTCTCCAGGTTTAAGGGATTCTTCCTTCAGCTAAAACATGCATGTGGAACCCAGAGTATGATCAACCGTGTGATCGGGAGACATGTTCCAATATCTCTCAGTTCTCGTCCCCTGGTACTCGGGTGCAATATTCCAGACGCTTTACTAAAACTATCCCGACTTGGAGAGTCAGTGCCTTTAACCTCCTGTTTGGCCCAGTTTGCAATTTCTGCGGAAGATGAACAGGAATAGGGAGAACCAATGAGAGACTAGCTGGAGGTGTCGGGACGGGCAAATTTAACTCTCATTTCCCACCAGGAAGAGGAATTAACCAAAGGCTCAGCGTGCCGAGCCGGAACCAGATTAGGGCCTGAAGCAATCCTGCAGTGTTGCGGCCATCTCACAAGAAAGCGAGTTGAAGAAAGAAACTCAGGGGCACTGTAATTCACAAACCTGCAGAGTTATACATGACAGCTATCGTCCAAAAATATACTGAAGTAAGGCTGCCAAGAGGACTTGAGAGCGGGGCAGAATTACAGGAAACCGATTTCAGGAAGTAGACTGGAATTGCATTTAAAGCATAGGAAAAGAGGCAGAACGTCCACAATGATGCACTTGGCCAAAAAGGGCGTATGCGTGTTTTCCTGAATATATTCAGGAAAAAACGCATACGCCCCTTTTGGCCAACCAAGCAAGCTTGCAAAGGAAATCTGCACTACAATGAAGTCTCACTTCCCCCCGGTAAAAAGGGCCATCTGAAAAAAGTGTAAAATCCAGAAAGGCAGGACAGGCCATGGAGAACTGGGAGCCTTGTTATGCTGATGGGCGGGATGTATACTGCCAACAGCCACTCGGGAGAAGTGTATGGTGTTTCCTGAAACATCTAAAAAACAAAGCAACAGAGCCTAGGGCACTTCCACTTATGGTCCTATAGCTTAAGGAAATTAAAATCAAAAAGACACAGCCACCCCAAGGTTTGGGACGGCTCTGTTTACAAGAATCTTGTTTACGGTACAAGTTCAATATCACAGAAAGTGAAAAATGGATAAAGAAGTTGTGGTACTTACGTACAATGCAATATCACTCAGCAATGAAATCTATGTCATCAGGCCTGTAGCAGCATAATGAGTGGATTCAGGTATGATGATTCTAACTGAAATAAGTCACACAGAAAAAGACACATCATAAGATATCACTAATACATGGAATGTAAACTTGGCTACACAGGAACTGAATTACAAAACAGAACAGGGTCTCAAATTTAGAAAACCAACTTATGCTTGCTTAAGGGGAAAGGTGAGTTGGGGTGCTGCATAAAACCAGAGATTGAAATGAGCACAGATAAAGTTCCTTAAGCCAAATATGTAATAGACAAGAGCTACTCCTTGTTCAACGAAATGGACTCAACACCCCATATTAAACGCCTAAGAATGTACCTGACTAGTAAGTATCTTAAAACCTATGGATTGCTATGTCTGTGAAAGAGAATCAAGCGTAAGTACAGGGGCATAAACGCAGCAGTGATAGGATTGGAGAGGTTTGGTGAGCAAATGAAGACCCTTTGAAGTCATATTGCATGGTACCCATTCCACGGGTCTCAACTCTCCAGGTTTAAGGGATTCTTCCTTCAGCTAAAACATGCATGTGGATCCCAGAGTATGATCAACCGTGTGATCGGGAGTCATGTTCAAATATGTCTCAGTTCTCATCCCCTAGTACTCGGGTGCAACATTCCAGACGCTTTACTAACACTCTCCCGACTTGGAGAGTCAGTGCTTTAACATCCTGTTAGACCCAGTTTGCAAATTCCGCGGAAGATGTACAGGAATAGGGAGAACCAATGAGAGACTAGCTGGAGGTGTCTGGACGGGCAAATTTAACTCTCATTTCCTACCAGGAAGAGGAATTAACCAAAGGATCAGCTTGCCATGCCGGAACCAGATTAGGGCCTGAAGCAATCCTGCGGTGTTGCGGCCAGCTCACAAGAAAGCGAGTTGAAGAAAGGAGCTCAGGGGCACTGTAATTCACAAACCTGCAGAGTTATAAATAACAGCTATCGTCCAAAAATATACTGAAGTAAGGCTGCCAAGAGGACTTGAAAGTGGGGCAGAATTGCAGGAAACAGATTTCAGGAGGTAGACTGGAATTGCATTTAAAGCATAGGAAAAGAGGCAGAACGTCGACAATGATGCACTTGGCCAAAAAGGGCGTATGCGTTTTTTCCTGAATATATACAGAAAAAAACGCATACGCCCTTTTTGGCCAACCAAGCAAGCTTGCAAAGGATATCTGCACTACAATGAAGTCTCACTTCCCCCTGGTCAAAAGGGCCATCTGAAAAAAGTGTAAAATCCAGAAAGGCAGGACAGGCCATGGAGAACTGGGAGCCTTGTTATGCTGATGGGCGGGATGTAAATTGCCAACAGCCACTCGGGAGAAGTGTATGGTGTTTCCTGAAACATCTAAAAAACAAAGCAACAGAGCCTAGGGCACTTCCACTTATGGTCCTATAGTTTAGGGAAATTAAAATCAAAAAGACACAGCCACCCAAAATTTGGGACGGCTCTGTTTACAAGAACCTCGTATATGGTACATGTTCAATATCGCAGAAAGTGAAAAATGGATAAAGAATTTGTGGTACGTACAATGCAATATCACTCAGCAATGAAATCTATGTCAACAGTCCTGTAGCAGAAAATGAGTGGGTTCAGGTATGATGATTCTAACTGAAATAAGTCACACAGAAAAAGAAACATCATAAGATATCCTTAATACACGGAATGTAAACTTGGCTACACAGGAACTGGATTACAAAAGAGAACAGGGTCTCAAATTTAGAAAACCAACTTATGCTTGCTTAAGGGGAAAGTTGACTTGGGGTGCTGCATAAAACCAGAGATTGAAATGAGGACAGATAAAGTTCCTTAAGCCAAATATGTAATACACAAGAGCTACACCTTGCTCAACGAAATGGACACAACACCACATCTTAAACGCCTAAGAATGTACCTGACTAGTAAGTATCTTAAAACCTATGGATTGCTATGTCTCCAAAAGAGAATCAAGCGTGTGTACAGGGGCATAAACGCAGCAGTGATAGGATTGGAGAGGTTCGGTGAGCAAATGAAGACCCTTTGAAGTCATATTGCATGGTACCCATTCCACGGGTCTCAACTCTCCAGGTTTAAGGGATTCTTCCTTCAGCTAAATCATGCATGTGGAACCCAGAGTATGATCAACCGTGTGATCAGGAGACGTGTTCAAATATGTCTCAGTTCTCGTCCCCTGGTACTCGGGTGCAACATTCCAGACGCTTTACTAACACTCTCCCGACTTGGAGAGTCACTGCCTTTAACCTCCTGTTTGGCCCAGTTTGCAATTTTGTGCGGAAGATGAACAGGAATAGGGAGAACCAATGAGAGACTAGCTGGAGGTGTCTGGACGGGCAAATTTAACTCTCATTTCCCACCAGGAAGAGGAATTAACCAAAGGCTCAGCATGCCGTGCCGGAACCAGATTAGGGCCTGAAGCAATCCTGCGGTGTTGCGGCCAGCTCACAAGAAAGCGAGTTGAAGAAAGGAGCTCAGGGGCACTGTAATTCACAAACTTGCAGAGTTATAAGTGACAGCTATCGTCCAAAAATATACTGAAGTAAGGCTGCCAAGAGGACTTGAAAGCGGGGCAGAACTGCAGGAAACCAATTTCAGGAGGTACACTGGAATTGCATTTAAAGCATAGGAAAAGAGGCAAAACGTCGACAATGATGCACTTGGCCAAAAAGGGCGTATGCGTTTTTTCCTGAATATATTCAGGAAAAAACGCATACGCCCTTTTTGGCCAACCAAGCAAGCTTGCAAAGGAAATCTGCACTACAATGAAGTCTCACTTCCCCCTGGTCAAAAGGGCCAACTGAAAAAAGTGTAAAATCCAGAAAGGCAGGACAGGCCATGGAGAACTTGGAGCCTTGTTTTGCTGATGGGCGGGATGTATATTGCCAACAGCCACTCGGGAGAAGTGTACGGTGTTTCCTGAAACATCTAAAAAACCAAAGCAACAGAGCCTAGGGCACTTCCACTTATGGCCCTATAGCTTAGGGAAATTAAAATCAAAAAGACACAGCCACCCCAAAGTTTGGGACGGCTCTGTTTACAAGAAACTCGTTTACGGGACAAGTTCAATATCACAGAAAGTGAAAAATGGATAAAGAAGTTCTGGTAATTACGTACAATGCAGTATCACTCAGCAATGAAATCTATGTCATCAGGCCCGTAACAGCATAATGAGTGGATTCAGGTATGATGATTCTAACTGAAATAAGTCACACAGAAAAAGAAACATCATAAGATATCACTAATACACGGAATGTAAACTTGGCTACACAGGAACTGGATTACAAAAGAGAACAGGGTCTCAAATTTAGAAAACCAACTTATGCTTGCTTAAGGGGAAAGGTGAGTTGGGGTGCTGCATAAAACCAGAGATTGAAATGAGCACAGATAAAGTTCCTTAAGCCAAATATATAATAGACAAGAGCTACTCCTTGCTCAACGAAATGGACTCAACACCCCATATTAAACGCCTAAGAATGTACCTGACTAGTAAGTATCTTAAAACCTATGGATCACTATGTCTCCGAAAGAGAATCAAGCGTGTGTAAAGGGGCATAAACGCAGCAGTGATAGCATTGGAGAGGTTCGGTGAGCAAATGAAGACCCTTTGAAGTCATATTGCATGGTAACCATTCCACGGGTCTTAACTCTCCAGGTTTAAGGGATTCTTCCTTCAGCTAAATCATGCATGTGGAACCCAGAGTATGATCAACCGTGTGATTGGGAGACGTGTTCCAATATGTCTCAGTTCTCGTCCCCTGGTACTCGGGTGCAACATTCCAGATGCTTTACTAACACTCTCCCGACTTGGAGAGTCAGTGCCTTTAACCTCCTGTTTGGCCCAGTTTGCAATTTCTGCGGAAGATGAACAGGAATAGGGAGAACCAATGAGAGACTAGCTGGAGGTGTCTGGACGGGCAAATTTAACTCTCATTTCCCACCAGGAAGAGGAATTAACCAAAGGCTCAGCGTGCCGTGCTGGAACCAAATTAGGGCCTGAAGCAATCCTGCGGTGTTGCGGCCAGCTCACAAGAAAGCGAGTTGAAGAAAGGAGCTCAGGGGCACTGTAATTCACAAACCTGCAGAGTTATAAATGACAGCTATCGTCCAAAAATATACTGAAGTAAGGCTGCCAAGAGGACTTGAAAGCGGGGCAGAATTGCAGGAAACCGATTTCAGGAGGTAGACTGGAATTGCATTTAAAGCATAGGAAAAGAGGCAGAACGTCGACAATGATGCACTTGGCCAAAAAGGGCGTATGCGTTTTTTCCTGAATATATTCAGGAAAAAACGCATACGTCCTTTTTGGCCAACCAAGCAAGCTTGCAAAGGATATCTGCACTACAGTGAAGTCTCACTTCCACCCGGTCAAAAGGGCCATCTGTAAAAAGTGTAAAATCCAGAAAGGCAGGACAGGCCATGGAGAACAGGGAGCCTTGTTATGCTGATGGGCGGGATGTAAATTGCCAACAGCCACTGGGGAGAAGTGTATGGTGTTTCCTGAAACATCTAAAAAACAAAGCAACAGAGTCTAGTGCACTCCCACTTATGGCCCTATAGCTTAGGGAAATTAAAATCAAAAAGACACAGCCACCCCAAAGTTTGGGACGGCTCTGTTTAGAAGAAACTCGTTTACGGGACTAGTTCAATATCGCAGAAAGTGAAAAATGGATAAAGAAGTTGTGCTACTTACGTACAATGCAATATCACTCAGCAATGAAATCTATGTCATCAGGCCCGTAGCAGCATAATGAGTGGATTCAGGTATGATGATTCTAACTGAAATAAGTCACACAGAAAAAGAAACATCATAAGATATCACTAATACATGGAATGTAAACTTGGCTACATAGGAACTGGATTACATAACAGAACAGGGTGTCAAATTTAGAAAACCAACTTATGCTTGCTTAAGGGGAAAGGTGAGTTGGGGTGCTGCATAAAACCAGAGATTGAAATGAGCACAGATAAAGTTCCTAAAGCCAAATATGTAATAGACCAGAGCTACTCCTTGCTCAACGAAATGGACTCAACACCCCATATTAAACGCCTAAGAATGTACCTTACTAGTAAGTATCTTAAAAGCTATGCATCGCTATGTCTCCGAAAGAGAATCAAGCGTGTGAACAGGGGAATAAACGCAGCAGTGATAGGATTGGAGAGGTTCGGTGAGCAAATGAAGACCCTTTGAAGTCATATTGCATGGTACCCATTCCACGGGTCTCAACTCTCCAGGTTTAAGGGATTCTTCCTTCAGCTAAAACATGCATGTGGAACCCAGAGTATGATCAACCGTGTGATCGGGAGACATGTTCCAATATGTCTCAGTTCTCGTCCCCTGGTACTCGGGTGCAATATTCCAGACGCTTTACTAAAACTATCCCGACTTGGAGAGTCAGTGCCTTTAACCTCCTGTTTGGCCCAGTTTGCAATTTCTGCGGAAGATGAACAGGAATAGGGAGAACCAATGAGAGACTAGCTGGAGGTGTCGGGACGGGCAAATTTAACTCTCATTTCCCACCAGGAAGAGGAATTAACCAAAGGCTCAGCGTGCCGAGCCGGAACCAGATTAGGGCCTGAAGCAATCCTGCGGTGTTGCGGCCATCTCACAAGAAAGCGAGTTGAAGAAAGAAACTCAGGGGCACTGTAATTCACAAACCTGCAGAGTTATACATGACAGCTATCGTCCAAAAATATACTGAAGTAAGGCTGCCAAGAGGACTTGACAGCGGGGCAGAATTGCAGGAAACCAATTTCAGGAGGTACACAAGAATTGCATTTAAAACATAGGAAAAGAGGAAAAACGTCGACAATGATGCACTTGGCCAAAAAGGGCGTATGCGTTTTTTCCTGAATATATTTAGGAAAAAACGCATACGCAATTTTTGGCCAACCAACAAAGCTTGCAAAGGAAATCTGCACTACAATGAAGTCTCACGTCCCCCCGGTCAAAAGGGCCATCTGGAAAAAGTATAAAATCCAGAAAGGCAGGACAGGCCATGGAGAACTGGGAACCTTGTTATGCTGATGGGCCGGATGTATATTGCCAACAGCCACTCTGGAGAAGTGTATGGGGTTTCCTGAAACATCTAAAAAACAAAGCAACAGAGCCTAGGGCACTTCCACTTATGGTCCTATAGCTTAGGGAAATTAAATTCAAAAAGACACAGCCACCCCAAAGTTTGGGACGGCTCTGTTTACAAGAAACTCTATTATGGGACAGGTTCAATATCGCAGAAAGTGAAAAATGGATAAAGAAGTTGTGGTACTTACGTACAATGCAATATCACTCAGCAATGAAATCTATGTCATCAGGCCCGTAGCAGCATAATGAGTGGATTCAGATATGATGATTCTAACTGAAATAAGTCACACAGAAAAAGAAACATCATAAGATATCACTAATACATGGAATGTAAACTTGGCTACACAGGAACTGAATTACAAAACAGAACAGGGTCTCAAATTTAGAAAACCAACTTATGCTTGCTTAAGGGGAAAGGTGAGTTGGGGTGCTGCATAAAACCAGAGATTGAAATGAGCACAGATAAAGTTCCTTAAGCCAAATATGTAATAGACAAGAGCTACTCCTTGTTCAACGAAATGGACTCAAAACCCCATATTAAACGCCTAATAATGTACCTGACTAGTAAGTATCTTAAAACCTATGGATTGCTATGTCTGTGAAAGAGAATCAAGCTTGAGTACAGGGGCATAAACGCAGCAGTGATAGGATTGGAGAGGTTTGGTGAGCAAATGAAGACCCTTTGAAGTCATATTGCATGGTACCCATTCCACGGGTCTCAACTCTCCAGGTTTAAGGGATTCTTCCTTCAGCTAAAACATGCATGTGGAACCCAGAGTATGATCAACCGTGTGATCGGGAGTCATGTTCAAATATGTCTCAGTTCTCATCCCCTAGTACTCGGGTGCAACATTCCAGACGCTTTACTAACACTCTCCCGACTTGGAGAGACAGTGCCTTTAACCTCCTATTTGGCCCAGCTTGCAAATTCCGCGGATGATGAACAGGAATAGGGAGAACCAATGAGAGACTAGCTGGAGATGTCTGGACGGGCAAATTTAACTCTCATTTCCCACCAGGAAGAGGAATTAAGCAAAGGCTCAGTGTGCCGTGCCAGAACCAGATTAGGGCCTTAAGCAATCCTGCGGTGTTGCGGCCAGCTCACAAGAAAGTGAGTTCAAGAAAGGAGCTCAGGGGCACTGTAATTCACAAACCTGCAGAGTTATAAATGACAGCTATCGTCCAAAAATATACTGAAGTAAGGCTGCCAAGAGGACTTGAGAGCGGGGCAGAATTACAGGAAACCGATTTCAGGAAGTAGACTGGAATTGCATTTAAAGCATAGGAAAAGAGGCAGAACGTCCACAATGATGCACTTGGCCAAAAAGGGCGTATGCGTTTTTTCCTGAATATATTCAGGAAAAAACGCATACGCCCTTTTTGGCCAACCAAGCAAGCTTGCAAAGGAAATCTGCACTACAATGAAGTCTCACTTCCCCCGGGTCAAAAGGGCCATCTGAAAAAAGTGTAAAATCCAGAAAGGCAGGACAGGCCATGGAGAACTGGGAGCCTTGTTATCCTGATGGGCGGGATGTATACTGCCAACAGCCACTCGGGAGAAGTGTATGGTGTTTCCTGAAACATCTAAAAAACAAAGCAACAGAGCCTAGGGCACTTCCACTTATGGTCCTATAGCTTAGGGAAATTAAAATCAAAAAGACACAGCCACCCCAAAGTTTGGGATGGTTCTGTTTACAAGAACCTCGTTTACGGTACAAGTTCAATATCGCAAAAGTGAAAAATGGATAAAGAAGTTGTGGTACTTACGTACAACGCAATATCACTCAGCAATGAAATCTATGTCATCAGGCCCATAGCAGCATAATGAGTGGATTCAGTTATGACGATACTAACTGAAATAAGTCACACAAAAAAAGAAACATTATAAGATATCACTAATACATGGAATGTAAACTTGCTACACAGGCACTGAATTACAAAAAAGAATACGGTCTCAAATTTAGAAAACCAACTTATGCTTGCTTAAGGGGAAAGGTCAGTTAGGGTGCTGCATAAACCAGAGATTAAAATGAGCACAGATGAAGTTCTTTAAGCCAAATATGGAATAGCCAAGAGCTACTCCTTGCTCAGTGAAATGGACTCAACACCCCATATTAAACGCCTAAGAATGTACCTGACTAGTAAGTATCTTAAAACCTATGGATTGCTATGTCTCCGAAAGAGAATCAAGCGTGTGTACAGGGGCATAAACGCAGCAGTGATAGGATTGGAGTGGTTCGGTGAGCAAATGAAGACCCTTTGAAGTCATATTGCATGGTACCCATTCCACGGGTCTCAACTCTCCAGGTTTAAGGGATTCTTCCTTCAGCTAAAACATGCATGTGGAACCCAGAGTATGATCAACCGTGTGATCGGGAGACGTGTTCCAATATGTCTCAGTTCTCGTCCCCTGGTACTCGGGTGCAACATTCCAGACGCTTTACTAACACTCTCCCGACTTGGAGAGTCAGTGCCTTTAACCTCCTGTTTGGCCCAGTTTGCCATTACTGCGGAAAATGAACAAGAATAGGGAGAACCAATGAGAGACTAGCTGGAGGTGTCCGGACGGGCAAATTTAACTCTCATTTCCCACCAGGAAGAGGAGTTAACCAAAAGCTCAGCATGACGTGCCAGAACCAGATTAGGGCCTGAAGCTATCCTGCGGTGTTGCGGCCAGCTCACAAGAAAGCGAGTTGAAGAAAGGAGCTCAGGGGCACTGTAATTCACAAACCTGCAGAGTTATAAATGACAGCTATCATCCAAAAATATACTGAAGTAAGGCTGCAAAGAGGACTTGAAAGCGGGGCAGAATTGCAGGAAACCGATTTCAGGAGGTAGACTGGAATTGCATTTAAAGCATAGGAAAAGAAGCAGAACGTCGACAATGATGCACTTGGCCAAAAAGGGCGTATGCGTTTTTTCCTGAATATATTCAGGAAAAAACGCATACGCCGTTTTTGGCCAACCAAGCAAGCTTGCAAAAGAAATCTGCACTACAATGAAGTCTCACTTCCCCCCGGTCAAAAGGGCCATCTGAAAAAAGTGTAAAATCCAGAAAGGCAGGACAGGCCATGGAGAACTGGGAGCCTTGTTATGCTGATGGGCGGGATGTACATTCCCAAAAGCCAAACGGGAGAAGTGTATGCTGATTCCTGAAACATCTAAAAAACAAAGCAACAGAGCCTAGGGCATTTCCACTTATGGTCCTATAGCTTAGGGAAATTAAAATCAAAAAGACACAGCCACCCCAAAGTTTGGGACGGCTCTGTTTACAAGAACCTCGTTTACGGTACAAGTTCAATAGCGCAGAAAGCGAAAAATGGATAAAGAAGTTGTGGTACTTACATACAATGCAATATCACTCAGCAATGAAATCTATGTCATCAGGCCCAGAGCAGCATAATGAGTGGATTCAGGTATGATGATTCTAACTGAAATAAGTCACACAGAAAAAGAAACATTATAAGATATCATTAATACACGGAATGTAAACTTGGCTACACAGGAACTGAATTCCAAAACAGAACAGGGTCTCAAATTTAGAAAACCAGCTTATGCTTGCTTAAGGGAAAAGGTGAGTTGGGGTGCTGCATAAAACCAGAGATTGAAATGAGCACAGATTAAGTTCCTTAAGCCAAATATGGAATAGACTAGAGCTACTCCTTGCTCAACGAGATGGACTCAACAACCCATATTAAACGGCTAAGTATGTACCTGACTAGTAAGTATCTTAAAACCTATGGATTGCTATGTCTACGAAAGAGAATCAAGTGTGTGTACAGGGGCAGAAACGCAGCAGTGATACGATTGGAGAGGTTCAGTGAGCAAATGAAGACCCTTTGAAGTCATATTGCATGGTACATATTCCACGGGTCTCAACTCTCCAGGTTTAAGGGATTCTTCCTTCAGCTAAAACACGCATGTGGAACCCAGAGTATGATCAACCGTGTGATCCTGAGACGTGTTCAAATATGTCTCATTTCTCGTAACCTGGTACTTGGGTGCAATATTCCAGATGCTTCACTAACCCTCTCCCGACTTGGAGAGTCAGTGCCTTTAACCTCCTGTTTGGCCCAGTTTGCAATTTCTGTGGAAGATGAACAGGAATAGGGAGAAGCAATGAGAGACTAGCTGGAAGTGTCTGGACGGGCAAATTTAACTCTCATTTGCCACCAGGAAGAGGAATTAACCAAAGGCTCAGCGTGCCATGGCGGAACAAGATTAGGGCCTGAATCAATCCTGCGGTGTTCTGGGCAGCTCACAAGAAAGCGAGTTGAAGAAAGGAGCTCAGGGACGCTGCAATTCAGAAACCTGCAGAGTTATAAATGACAGCTATCGTCCAAAAATATACTGAAGTAAGGCTGCCAAGAGGACTTGAAAGCGGGGCAGAATTGCAGGAACCCGATTTCAGGAGGTAGACTGGAATTGCATTTAAAGCATAGGAAAAGAGGCAGAACGTCCACAATGATGCACTTGGCCAAAAAGGGCGTATGCGTTTTTTCCTGAATATATTCAGGAGAAAACGCATACGCACTTTTTGGCCATCCAAGCAAGCTTGCAAAAGAAATCTGCACTACAATGTAGTCTCACTTCCCCCAGGTCAAAAGGGCCATCTGAAAAAAGTGTAAAATCCAGAAAGGCAGGACAGGCCATGGAGAACTGGGAGCCTTGTTATGCTGATGGGTGGGATGTAAATTGCCAACAGCCACTCAGGAGAAGTGTATGGTGTTTCCTGAAACATCTAAAAAACAAAGCAACAGAGCCTAGGGCACTTCCACTTATGGTCCTATAGCTTAGGGAAATTAAAATCAAAAAGACACAGCCAACCCAAAATTTGGGACGGCTCTGATTACAAGAACCTCGTTTACGGTAGAAGTTCAATATCGCAGAAAGTGAAAAATGGATAAAGAATTTGTGGTACTTACGTACAATGCAATATCACTCAGCAATGAAATCTATTTCATCAGGCCCGTAGCAGCATAATGAGTGGGTGCAGGTATGAGGATTCTAACTGAAATAAGTCACACAGAAAAAGAAACATCATAAGATATCACTAATACACGGAATGTAAACTTGCTACACAGGAACTGAATTACAAAACAGAATAAGGTCTCAAATTTAGAAAACCAACTTATGCTTGCTTAAGCGGAAAGGTGAGTTGGGGTGCTGCACAAAAAAACAGATTCAAATGAGCACAGATAAAGTTCCTTAAGCCAAATATGTAATAGACAAGAGCTACTCCTTGCTCAACGAGATGGACTCAACACCCCATATTAAACGCCTAAGAATGTACCTGACTAGTAAGTATCTTAAAACCTATGGACTGCTATGTCTCTGAAAGAGAATCAAGCGTGTGTACAGGGGCATAAACGCAGCAGTGATAGGATTGGAGAGGTTCGGTGAGCAAATGAAGACCCTTTGAAGTCATATTGCATGGTACCCATTCCACGGGTCTCAACTCTCCAGGTTTAAGGGATTCTTCCTTCAGCTAAAACACGCATGTGGAACCCAGAGTATGATCAACCGTGTGATCCTGAGACGTGTTCAAATATGTCTCATTTCTTGTCATCTGGTACTTGGGTGCAACATTCCAGATGCTTCACTAACACTCTCCCGACTTGGAGAGTCAGTGCCTTTAACCTCCTGTTTGGCCCAGTTTGCAATTTCTGCGGAAGATGAACAGGAATAGGGAGAAGCAATGAGAGACTAGCTGGAGGTGTCTGGACGGGCAAATTTAACTCTCATTTCCCACCAGGAAGAGGAATTAACCAAAGGCTCAGCGTGCCATGCCGGAACCAGATTAGGGCCTGAATCAATCCTGCGGTGTTCCGGGCAGCTCACAAGAAAGCGAGTTGAAGAAAGGAGCTCAGGGGCACTGTAATTCACAAACCTGCAGAGTTATAAATGACAGCTATCATCCAAAAATATACTGAAATAAGGCTGCAAAGAGGACTTGAAAGCGGGGCAGAATTGCAGGAACCCGATTTCAGGAGGTAGACTGGAATTGCATTTAAAGCATAGGAAAAGAGGCAGAACGTCCACAATGATGCACTTGGCCAAAAAGGGCGTATGCGTTTTTTCCTGAATATATTCATGAGAAAACGCATACGCCCTTTTTGGCCAACCAAGCAAGCTTGCAAAGGAAATCTGCACTACAATGAAGTCTCACTTCCCCCAGTCAAAAGGGCCATCTGAAAAAAGTGTAAAATCCAGAAAGGCAGGACAGGCCATGGAGAACTGGGAGCCTTGTTATGCTGATGGGCGGGATGTAAATTGCCAACAGCCACTCGGGAGAAGTGTATGGTGTTTCCTGAAACATCTAAAAAACAAAGCAACAGAGCCTAGCGCACTTCCACTTATGGTCCTATAGCTTAGGGAAATTAAAATCAAAAAGACACAGCCACCCCAAAATTTGGGACGGCTCTTTTACAGGAACCTCTTCTTCAGCACAAGTTAAATATGCCAGAGAGCAAATAATTGATAAAGAAGTTGCGGTACTTACGTACAACAGAATACCTCTCAGCAATGAAAACTATGTCACCAGGCCCATACCAGCATAATGAGTGGATTGAGGCACGGTGATTCTAAGTGAAAAAAGTCACACAGAAAGAGAAACATCATAAGGTATCACTAATACATGGAATGTGAACTTGGTTACACATGAACTGAATTACAAAACAGAACAGGGTCTCATGTTTAGAAAACCAACTTATGCTTGCTTAAGGGGGAAGGTGAGTTGTGGTGCTGCATAAAAGCAGAGTTTGAAATTAGCACAGATACCGTTCCATAAGCTAAATATGTAATAGACAAGACCTACCCCTTGCTCAACAAAATGGACTCAACAATGAGGTATCACCTCACACCTGGTAGAATGGGCATCATCAGAAAATCTACAAACAAAAAATGCTGGAAATGTGTGGAGAAAAGGAACCCTCTTCCACTATTGTTGGGAATATAAATTGATACAGTCACTATGGAGAACAATATGGAGTTTCTTAAGAAACTAACAGTAGAATTACCATATGATACAGCAATCCCAGTTCTGGACATATACCCAGACAAAACCATAAATCAAAAAGAGACATTCACCGCAATGTTCATTGTATCACTCTTTACAATATCGAGGTAATGGAAGCAAACTAAATGCCCACAGACAGACGAATGCATAAAGCAGTGGTACATATATAAAATGGAATATTACTAAGCCATGAAAAGGAATGAAATTAGGTCATTTGTAGAGACGTCGATGGATCTAGAGACTGTCATACAGAGTGAAGTAAGTCAGAAAGAGAAAAACAAATCTTGTATATTCATGCATATATGTGGAACCTAGAAAAACTGTACAGATTAACCATTTTGCAAGTCATAAATAGAGCAACAGATGTAGACAACAAACGTATGGACAACAAGGGGGGAAAGCTGTTGGGGGGGTTGGTGGTGGGAGGAGTTGAGAGACTGGGATTGGCATGTATACATTTATATGTATAAAATAGATAACCAATAAGAACCTGCTGTATAAAAATATAAAATAAAATTAAAAATTAAAAAGAAATAAAATTAAAAAAATAAAACAGAAAAAACAATTATTCCCTTCACATACATGTATTTATATGAATAAATTATTTCTATGCTTATATCTGTAAATACAAAAAAGAGGAATAAAATCTACCTTGAACCAAAAACGAAAAAGAGAAAAAAAACACAGAACCCACCAGTTCCACAGAGGAAAACCGTATCAGGGCACTTGCTCCAGTTGTAAACAATTCTGAAGTTGGTCAGTGGTGGGGAATCGTCTCCCATTCAGCCAGCAGCCCCCATGCAACAAGCGTCCTCATTGCAAAGCTGGGGCACCGTGCCGAGGTATCTGTGAGTAAACGTGAGCTGAGCCCCAGGCCAGTTGCTGCTGAACTATTCCCACCCGTCCCAGGTAAAACACCTGAATATATACAAGGACTTGAAAGCCTAGAGGAAGGGCCATAGAGCCACACGAGTGACAGCATACCGGCCGACTGGTGCCTGCAGGCCAGCCAGGATGGTCCTGGCCCTGGGTGCTCTTCTGGAAGATTTCCATTTCCCTGCCTGAGATACCCGTCCTGTCCCTGCCCCCACTGCTTTTTTCCTTCCTCACCTCTGCCCAGGGAGAAATTCCAGCAGCAGGTATGGGTGACACATCCTCTTCTTTAGCAGGTGGCAGCCTGGCAACTGCTGCAGAAAGCCCAGCAGAGCCCCACTCACACTGGGCCACCCACAAAGCCGTGGCCTCTCACTCCCTCCCACCAGCCCAGCCCCGAGACTGCTGACAGGGCAGAGAAAATGGCGTCAGGCACGGCTGCAGGGCCTCTTGCTGCCTGGAGTGGTATTTATATTGATCTCAACCCAGGCACACCTGGGGAGGGCTGGCCGGCACGGTAAGGCTGCCCAGGTCAGCCAATCATCATCCTTCAGGGGCTCACAGTTGCAGAAAATGGAACTTGCTGAACCGGCCAGGTCCAAGGAACAGGTGTGGGCTCCTGAGAGTCAGGATAGACAAGGGGCTGCAGCTTTGGCTTGTTTTCTAATCATTTTATCTGGCCCATGAGTGGGAGACAACTTCAAGAAAACCCTCTCCTAATGAGAGGAACCCAGGAGTCAGGGAGAGGAGGGGTGGGTGGTGGTTGGAGACAGAGGCCTGGTGCCCCGGGTGCAGTGGAAGTCTCTGGAAGACCAGGTGGAGGGAGGCCGCACAGAGTGATGCCCAGGGTCACAGACCTGTCGCAGCTGCTGTTTGTTAGTTCAAGTCCTGCTCTGAGGTGCTCTGTGTCAGCTCTGAGCGACAGGTGAGCTGGGGGTGCTCTGCAATGAGGGCTATGTGCACGGTTCCTGTGTGCCCAGCCCTGCCACGGTACCTGCAAGGGTAGCTCTGTATCCCGGGAGGGGCCTGACCACGAGAGCCCCGTGGGCTGGGGTGGGGGTGGGGTACCTGCCCAGGTGAGCTCCATATTCTGGGATTGGTCTGACCACGAGAGCCCCATGGGCTGCTGGGGACCTGGTAAAGGATGTCAGGACAGTCAGTGAAGCCACCGAGGATATACCTCCAGCTGCTCCTAATTCCTACACCCTGCTGGTCATTCTACCAACCACCAGGACATGGTATTCTGTATTAGTCTTCAATGATGCCTTCTTTTGTATTCCATTAGTCCCAGAGTCACAAGAAATTTTGGCTTGTGAGTGGCAGGACTCAACATACAACTAAAACAATACTTCCGGGCCGTCTTGCCCCAAGGGTGCAAAAATTCCCACACCATCTTTGGGGAAAGCTTAGCTAAAGACCTAAAAGTTCTACCTCTGGGAAAGGAAACCCTCCTTCAGTACGCAGACGACATTCTGATCACCAGCCCTACTAAGGAGGCCTCTGAACTACCAAGCCAATAAAGGATAGAAGTTGTCCAAGAAAACGCTCAAATATCACAGACTGCAGTGACCTGCCTGGGCTTCGTTCTCACAGAAGGTCGGAGAAGCCCATCCCAGGAAAGGGAAGAAACCATTTTCAGCCTTACCCCTTTCTAAAACTAGAAGACAGCTTAGGGGTTCCTGGGGAGGCCAGGGTTTGCTGCTTCTGGATCCCTAACTACAGTCTACTAGCTGGGCCTCTATATGAAACACTGAAAGGAAAAGATGATGATCCTTTTGAATAGAATCCAGAAGTGGCCTTTCAAGAATGGAAAGAGCAGTCAATTCAGACCCTTGCCCTGGAACTCCCTAATTTAGCTAAACCCTTTGACCTTTACATTCCCGGTGAAAGGTGAATCGCCATTGGAGAATTAGTGCAAAAACTGGGACCACTTGAAATGGAACAATGCAAGAATGCCATCCAGGTAGGATAAACTACGGGCACCAAGGGGCTTGGCCCACTGCCACATCTGGCCAAGATACTGGCGGTATCTAAAAACCTGGAAATCAGCAGCCCAAAAGGCCACCTCCCTCCTAAGGGAAAAGGACCCCACGTGGTGATCCTAACCACCAACCATGCCCTGAAGTTTCAGGGTTCGCTCCGTGGGCACACCAACCTCGAGTGAGGAGGCCCTCCAACTCCAACATCCAGAGAGATAACCGGGGGCAACAGGGCACCATGACGACTCGTGTGAACATCACTTGACCTGGAGTTTCTCTCATAAAACAACAAGAGTGTGTCCCAAAAGAGTAGACTACTGCTTACCCAGAGGGGAGCTAATAATCTTGGCGGGGGAACCGTATATCACACTGTCACCATAGAAAAGCCTACAGACACCGTGATGATGGTGGCCAATAAGACTGGCTGGACTCCTGTTTACTTCAAAAGGCTGTTGACTCAGTGGCCATCATGGTCCTTGATCACCACTGACCCTGGACTGTCTGGGAGTTGAGCAGGCAGGGCTCTGACACCTGGTGCTGTTTGTACATTAATTCAGGGGCCTAATTGAAGAAAGCGCAGACTACTGGTCAGAGCATCTAGGCTGGCAGAAACGGTCAGCCTAAGGTGGCCGAACAAATGTGGGGCGGGGTGAAACCGGCCCCCACAGCGTCTCTGCACATCTCTTTCCTGGACCCTTAAAGGTCATTAGAATCTATAACACTTCCAATGCTGGTGCTCAGGTGGACGAGCAGGGAGGCAGGGGGCCTGGGGACAATCAACGTCACCTGGAGGCTGCTGGGGAGAAGCCCTGACCCTCGCCCCCGGGTATGAGGGCTCCCAACTCAGCACTCAGCAGTTACAGAAGAAGGGTCTGCACCCTCAGCACTCCAAGAATGAGGAACGGGACAAAAGGCAGAGGAGGGGTTTGTCCCCAGCAAAGCCCATTAAAAATCCCTGGGAGATAAAAATAGAATCTGGGCAATAAAGTCAAGTCTAACCTTTTTTATCCTTTGTGCTTTGTCTAATTTCATGTGCTCCTAGGGTCCCGCATGCAGAGGTTCCACACCCGGCACTTCAGACCAGATTTCCTAGTGCAGAATGGCTGGGACGACACCTCAGCTCCTGGGGCCCAGTGCAGACTCCGCGATATAGAGCCTGAGCTGCAGCCAACCCGGCCCTTGAGAGCTCCGCCCCCTCCCTCCCACTGACTCTGACAGGATCTCTACACAACAGCCCAGCCCACAGCCCACGGGGTAGTGCATGCTCTCACCTCTCCATTCTCTGATCAAAATATAAAGTTTCCTTTGCTTGTGAACCAAACTCAGTCTCGATCTGTTGGCCCCAATGACACTGGGCAGGGGGACACTTGTTGGGGTCCACTCTGGAGGATCAGTAACAGAAATTGAGACTATTGTAACCTCAATGAACAGATGTGTGAGCCAAACTGTAGTTAACATAGAACAGTGTATAAGGCTCGGGTAAAATAAGATGTTTCTAACACTTCCATTTGATATTTCCATCACTTTATTATAAGCAAGTTCAGTGAAAAGGTTTGTCTTATTTGTCAGGTCAATATTAGAGAAACGAAGTGATTTCTTTCCAAAGATGTACATCTAATAATCTTGGTTAAAGCTTCAATCTTGTTTTAAATGCTTTTCCATTGAAAATGATACCTCTCTTTCAGCTCCCCCATTTCTGAGAAGTATAAAATCTTATAATTTATTATTACCAAAGGGGAAAGGTGGGAGGAGGGATAAATTAACAGTTTGGGATTAACACATACACACTGCTATGTATAAAATAGATCATCAACAAGGAACTACTGTATAGCACAGGGAACTACACTCAACATTTTGCAATAAGCTATAAGGGGAAATAATCTGGAAAAGAATAGATATTTTTATTGTCATTGTCATCTATCAATGACAGTTAAAGTGTAACCTAAGGGAAGCTGGTGGTGAGTGCTTCTGACCCTGAAGACTTCAATCATCTAAAGTTTGGACTCTGACTACTTCCCCAGGCCCTTAATGAACATATGTGTAGCCGTAGCTTAAAAAATTCCCCAGTTTGGGTTTCGGGCAGACACTGATTTTGAAAAAGCCCTGGTGTTCTCCTTACATGAATGGGACTCTTCCTACTGCTAAAACATGTCTGTCACACCCAGAGGATGGTATACCGTCTGATCGGGAAGAGTTTGGAAAAGGCATCTCATCTCCTCATCTCCTGGTGCTCGGGTTCACCCCTCCAGCGTCTTTACTAACAGTCTCCCCACTTGGAGATGTCAGCACTGTCAACATCCTGTTGCGTACAGTTTGGAATTTGTCCAGAGGATGAAGCGGAAGGATGAGGAACAATGAGAGACAAGTCCTAGGTGTTCAGACAGGCACATGTCACTCTAATTTCCAATCAGGAAGACGAACTGACCAAAGGCTAGGGTTGCCCATGGAAACAGTATAGGGCTTGAGGAAATCCCGCTGCTTTGTGGCCAGTTCCCATAAACACAAGTTGAACAATGGAACTCAGGGGCAGTAAAATTCACGAAACTGCAGAGTTGAAAATATCCATCACTGAAAAATGTCTTGAGGAAAGTCAGAGAAAAGGACTTGTAAGCAAGGGAGAATGGCAGGAAAGGGATCTGAGGAGGTAGAAAGGACTCGCCATTAAGCACGAGAAAAGGAGCTGAACATTGCCAACATTGCAGTTGGCCAAAAAGGGTGTATGCGTTTTTTTCTGTATATATTCAAGAAAAGGGCATACACTTTTTTAGCCAAGCAAACAGGTGGGCACTGGAAGTCAATACTACAAAAGATATCACTTCGCATCAGTCAGAAGAGCCATCCTCATAAAGCGTAAACAACAGAAATGCAGGACAGGGCAAGGAGAAGAGGGAGCCCTGTGAGACTTATAGTGGAAATGTATATTGCCAACGGCCATTCTGGAGAAGTGTATTGTGTTTACTAAAGCATCTAAAAAATGAGCTACAGAGCATAGGGCACTTGCACTCATGGGCGTATATCTTGGGAAAAACAAAAATCGAGAGGACACAGGCACCCCAATGTTTACCCCCTCTCTGTTTAAAAGATCCTCGACTAGGATATAACTTAAATGTCTCTGGAGAGAAAAAATGGATAGAGATGTGGTACTTAGGTAGAGTGGAATATTATTCAGCCTGGAAATCAATGAAATATGGCCAGTTGTAACAACTCCGGAGGAGTTACGTATGATCATTCTAAGTGACATAATTCAAAAAGAAAAAGACACATATCATAAGATATCACTTAAAGGTGGAATCCAAAATGGCTACACATGAAATAAATTACAAAACAAAAACATAGTCAAATATGTAGGAAACACGCATAAGGCTGCTAAACGGGAAAGGTGGGGAGGGGTGAGGCATCATCCAGGAGGTTGAAATTAGCAAAGATACCATTCCAAATACCAAACTGATAATCAACAAAGCCTACACGGTAGCTAAAAGAACTGCACTCAGCACACTCAAGTCACCGGAAAAGAATATATACGACTGGTAAGAATCTGAAAAAGAATTTACTGATGTCTCTCTGTACGTGAATCAAGTGGATGTACAGCAGCAAGAAACAGAGCTTTGAAAATCAGCTGTAACCAATATAGTAACAAATTGAAAAAAATAAACGACAGAGAGACAGAGAAAACCTCTTACAACTTTTCCTCAGGGACGGTGATGCAACATGGATTGAACACATCTAGACCCACAGCAGGATGAGACATAAGGCTGGAAACTGTTTGCACTAAGAGAAATGTGAGGTTGGGTGAGGAAATGCACACCCTTTAAAGTAATACTACCTGGTACCCATTCAATGGGTCCCAAATCTGCAGGTTCAAGGGATCTTCCTACAGCTAAAACATGCATGGAAAACCCAGAGGACTGTACACCATGTGATCGGGAGATGTGTCTAAAATGCAGCTCATTTATCCTCTCCTGGTGCTCCTGTTCACCATTCCAGCCACGTTACTTAGAATCTGCCCACTTGGAGAATCAGCACATTTCAACTTCTGTTTCACACATTTTGCAAATTGTGAGGAGGATGAACGGGAAGAGGGGGAACCAATGAGAGAATAGTTGTAGGGGTTTGGACGGGCACATATCACTCTAATTTCCCATTAAGAATAAGAATTGAAAAAAGGCTCAGCCCGCCTCGCCAGAGCCAAAATAGGGCCTGAAGCAATCCTGCGGGTTTGAGGCCAGCTCACAAAAGAGCAACTTAAAAAATGGAGCTCAGGGTCACTGCAATTCACAAACCTGCAGAGTTATAAATGAAAACTAACGTCCAAAACTATGTTGAGGTAAGGCAAAGAAGAGGATCTGAATGCAAGACAGAATTGCAAGAAACAGATTTCAAGAGATAGATTGGACTCGTCTTTAAAGCACATGAAAAGCGGCAGAATTTCGACAATGATGCAGTTGGCCCAAAAGGGCGTATGCGTTTTTCCTGATTATATCCAGGAAAAAACGCATACGCACTTTATGGGCAACGAAGCAAGCAAGCAATGCAAATGTGCACAACAAAGAAGTCTCATTTCCCACCGGTCAAAAGGGCCATCCTAAAAAATTGTAAAAACCAGAAATGCAGGACAGGCCATGGAGAACAGGGAGCCTTTATACGCTGATGGGCAGTGTGTGAACTGCCGAGAGCCACTCTGGAGAAGTGTATGGTGGTTCCTAAATCATCTAAAAAACAGAGCTACAGAGCATAGGACACTTCCAATCATGGGAGTATATCTAGGGAAGTCTAAAAATCAACAAGACACAAGCACACCACACTTTAGGGCTACTCTGTTTACAAGAACCTCAACTTCAGTACACCTTAAATATCCCAGGAAAGAGAACAATGGATAAAGAAGATGTGGTACTTATGTACAATGGAATATCTCTTCACCATGAAATCAATGTAATAAGGCTAGTAGAAGGATAAAGAGTGGATTTAGGTCCGATAATACTACTTGAAATAAGTCAAACAGAAAAAGAAACATATCATAAGATATCACTTATAGAGGGAGGGTAAATATGGCTGCACAAGAAATGAATTACAGAACAGAACAGTGTCTCACATTTAGAAAACACACTTATGTCAGCTTAAGGGGAAAGGAGAGGTGGGGTGATGCATAAAACCAGAGTTTGAAATTAGCACAGATACCGTTCAATAAACCAAATAGATATTAGACAAGATCTACACCTTGCTCAATGAACTGGCCTCAACACACCTTATAAACCACAGAGAAATATATCTGAGTAATAAGAATCTTAAAATCCATGTATTGGGCTTCCCTGGTGGCACAGTGGTTGAGAGTCCGCCTGCCGATGCAGGGGACGCGGGTTCGTGCCCTGGTCCGGGAGGATCCCATGTGCCGCGGAGTGGCTGGGCCCGTGAGCCATGGCCGCTGAGCCTGCGCATCCGGAGCCTGTGCTCCGCGGCGGGAGAGGCCACAACAGTGAGAGGCCCACGTATCGCAAAAGAAAAAAAAAAATCCATGTATTGATATATCTCCATAAGGGAATCAAGTGTGTGCAGAGCGGCACAAACACAGCAGTGAAAATGAGCTAAACCCCATTATAGAAATAAATTTTAAAAACAAAACGCAGAAACAATGAAAGAGAGAAAAATTCTTACAAAATTTGCTCAGGGGCTGTGATGCAACATGGATTGACCACATATAAACCCACAGCTGGATAACACATAAGGCTGGACACTTGGGGCTGAGAGGATTGGTGAGTTTTGGTGAGCAACTGCCAAAAGTTTAATGCAATACTTCATGCTACTCATTCCAAGGGTCCCAACAATCCAGGTTGAAGGGAATCTTCCTACAGCTAAACCATGCTCGGGAAACCCAGCGACTGGTATACCATATGATCGGGAAAGGTTTCTAAAACGCACCTCATTTTTCCTCTCCTGGGGCTCCGGATCGACATTCCAGCCGCTTTACTAACAACATCCTCACATGGAGAGTCAATGCCTTTAAGTTCTGGTATCGCACAGTCTGCAGTTAGTGCGGAGGATGAATGGGAATAGGGGGAACCAGTGAGAAACAAGCTGTAGCGGTTTCAATGGGCACATGTCACTCTAATTTCACATCAGTAAGAAGAATAAACCAAAGGCACAGCAAGGTGCCCCAGAAGAAGAATAGGGCCTGAAGGAATCCTGTGGTTATGAGGCAAGATCACAAAAATATGAGCTGAAAAATGGAGCTAAGGGCCACTGCAATTCAAAAACGTGCAGAGTTATAAAGGCCAACTATTTTCAAAAACTATATTGAGGTAAGGCTATGAAGAGGCATTGAAAGCAAGGCAGAATTGCAGGAAACCTATTTCAGGAGGTAGACAGGAATTGCATTTAAAGCATAGGAAAAGAGGCAGAACGACGACAATGATGCACTTGGCCAAAAAGGGCATATGCGTTTTTTCCTGAATATATTCAGGAAAAAACGCATATGCCCTTTTTGGCCAACCAAGCAAGCTTGCAAAGGAAGTCTGCACTACAATGAAGTCTCACTTCCCCCCAGTCAAAAGGGCCATCTGAAAAAAGTGTAAAATCCAGAAAGGCAGGACAGGCAATGGAGAACTGGGAGCATTGTTATGCTGATGGGTGGGATGTAAATTGCCAACAGCCACTCGGGAGAAGTGTATGGTGTTTCCTGAAACATCTAAAAAACAAAGCAACAGAGCCTAGGGCACTTCCACTTATGGTGCTATAGCTTAGGGAAATTAAAATCAAAAAGACACAGCCACCCCAAAGTTTGGGACGGCTCTGTTTACAAGAAGCTCGTTTACGGGACAAGTTCAATATTGCAGAAAGCGAAAAATGGATAAAGAAGTTGTGGTACTTACGTACAATGCAATATCACTCAGCAATGAAATCTATGTCATCAGGCCCGTAGCAGCATAATGAGTGGATTCAGGTATGATGATTCTAACTGAAATAAGTCACACAGAAAAAGAAACATCATAAGATATCACTAATACACGGAATGTAAACTTGCTACACAGGAACAGAGTTACAAAACAGAATAAGGTCTCAAATTTAGAAAACCAACTTATGCTTGCTTAAGGGGAAAGGTGAGTTGGGGTGCTGCATAAAACCAGAGATTGAAATGAGCACAGATAAAGTTCCTTAAGCCAAATATGGAATAGACAAGAGCTACTCCTTGCTCAACGAGATGGACTCAACACCCCATATTAAACGCCTAAGTATGTACCTGACTAGTAAGTATCTTAAAACCTATGGATTGCTATGTCTCCAAAAGAGAATCAAGCGTGTGTACAGGGGCATAAACGCAGCAGTGATAGGATTGGAGAGGTTCGGTGAGCAAATGAAGACCCTTTGAAATCATATTGCATGGTACCTATTCGACGGGTCTCAACTCTCCAGGTTTAAGGGATTCTTCCTTCAGCTAAAACACGCATGTGGAACCCAGAGTATGATCAACTGTGTGATCGGGAGATGTGTTCAAATATGTCTCAGTTCCCGTCCCCTGGTTCTCGGGTGCAACATTCCAGATGCTTTACTAACACTCTCCCGACTTGGAGAGTCAGTGCCTTTAACCTCCTGTTTGGCCAAGTTTGCAATTTCTGTGGAAGATGAACAGGAATAGTGAGGACCAATGAGAGACTAGTTGGAGGTGTCTGGACAGGCAAATTTAACTCTCATTTCCCACCAGGAAGAGGAATTAACCAAAGGCTCAGCATCCCGTGCCAGAACCAGATTAGGGCCTGAAGCAATCCTGCGGTGTTCCGGGCAGCTCACAAGAAAGCGAGTTGAAGAAAGGAGCTCAGGGGCACTGTAATTCACAAACCTGCAGAGTTATAAATGACAGCTATCGTCCAAAAATATACTGAAGTAAGGCTGCCAAGAGGACTTGAAAGCGGGGCAGAATTGCAGGAAACCGATTTCAGGAGGTAGACTGGAATTGCATTTAAAGCATAGGAAAAGAGGCAGAACGTCCACAATGATGCACTTGAACAAAAAGGGCGTATGCGTTTTTTCCTGAATATATTCAGGAAAAAACGCATACACCCTTTTTGGCCAACCAAGCAAGCTTGCAACGGAAATCTGCACTACAATGAAGTCTCACTTCCCCCTGGTAAAAAGGGCCATCTGAAAAAAGTGTAAAATGCAGAAAGACAGTACAGGCCATGGAGAACTGGGAGCCTGGTTATGCTGATGAGTGGGATGTAAATTGCCAACAGCCACTCGGGAGAAGTGTATGGTGTTTCCTGAAACATCTAAAAAACAAAGCAACACAGCCTAGGGCACTTCCACTTATGGTGCTATAGCTTAGGGAAATTAAAATCAAAAAGACACAGCCACCCCAAAGTTTGGGATGGTTCTGTTTACAAGAACCTCGTTTACGGTACAAGTTCAATATCGCAGAGAGTGAAAAATGGATAAAGAAATTGTGCTACTTACGTACAATGCAATATCACGCAGCAATGAAATCTAAGGCATCAGGGCCATAGCACCATAATGAGTGGATTCAGGTATGATGAGTCTAACTGAAATAAGTCACACAGAAAAAGAAACATCATAAGATATCACTAATACACGGAATGTAAACTTGGCTACACAGGAACTGGATTACAAAACAGAACAGGGTCTCAAAAGTAGAAAACCAACTTATGCTTGCTTAAGGGGAAAGGTGAGTTGGGGTGTTGCATAAAACCAGAGATTGAAATGAGCACAGATAAAGTTCCTTAAGCCAAATATTAATAGACAAGAGCTACTCCTTGCTCAACGAAATGGGCTCAACACCCCATATTAAACGCCTAAGAATGTACCTGATTAGTAAGTATCTTAAAACCTATGGATTGCTATGTCTCCGAAAGAGAATCAAGCGTGTGTACAGGGGCATAAACGCAGCAGTGATAGGATTGGAGAGGTTCGGTGAGCAAATGAAGACCCTTTGAAGTCATATTGCATGGAACCCATTCCACGGGTTTCAACTCTCCAGGTTTATGGGATTCTTCCTTCAGCTAAAACATGCATGTGGAACCCAGAATATGATCAACCATGTGATCGGGAGACGTGTTCAAATATGTCTCAGTTCTCGTCCCCTGGTACTCGGGTGCAACATTCCAGACGCTTTACTAACACTCTCCCGACTTTGAGAGTCAGTGCCTTTAACCTCCTGTTTGGCCCAGTTTGCAATTTCTGCGGAAGATGAATAGGAATAGGGAGAACCAATGAGAGACTAGCTGGAGGTGTCTGGACGGGCAAATTTCACTCTCATTTCCCACCACGAAGAGGAATTAACCAAAGGCTCAGCATGCCGTGCCGGCACCAGATTAGGGGCTGAAGCAATCCTGCGGTGTTGTGGCCAGCTCACAAGAAAGCGAGTTGAAGAAAGGAGCTCAGGGGCACTGTAATTCACACACCTGCAGAGTTATAAATGGTAGCTATCGTCCAAAAATATACTGAAGTAAGGCTGCCAAGAGGACTTGAAAGCGGGGCAGAACTGCAGGAAACCGATTTCAGGAGGTAGACTGGATTTGCATTTAAAGCACAGGAAAAGAGGCAGAACGTCGACAATGATGCACTTGGCCAAAAAGGGCGTATGCTTTTTTTCCTGAATATATTCAGGAAAAAACGCATACGCCCTTTTTGGCCAACCAAGCAAGCTTGCAAAGGAAATCTGCACTACAATGAAGTCTCACTTCCCCCCAGTCAAAAGGGCCATCTGAAAAAAGTGTAAAATCCAGAAAGGCAGGACAGGCCATGGAGAACTGGGAGCCTTGTTATGCTGATGGGTGGGATGTAAATTGCCAACAGCCACTCGGGAGAAGTGTATGGTGTTTCCTGGAACATCTAAAACAAAGCAAGAGAGCCTAGGGCACTTCCACTTATGGTCCTGTAGCTTAGGGAAATTAAAATCAAAAAGACACAGCCACCCCAATGTTTGGGACGGCTCTGTTTACAAGAACCTCGTTTACGGTACAAGTTCAATATCACAGAAAGTGAAAAATGGATAAAGAAGTTGTGGTACTGACGTACAATGCAATATCACTCAACAATGAAATCTATGTCATCAGGCCCTTAGCAGCATAGAGTGGATTCAGGTATGATGATTCTAACTGAAATAAGTCACACAGAATAAGAAACATCAAAAGATATCACTAATACACGGAATGTAAACTTGGCTACACAGGAACTGGATTACAAAACAGAACAGAGTCTCAAATTTAGAAAAACAACTTATGCTTGCTTAAGGGGAAAGGTGAGTTGGGGTGCCGCATAAAACCAGAGATTGAAATGAGCACAGATAAAGTTCCTTAAGCCAAATATGTAATAGAAAAGAGCTACTCCTTGCTCAACGAAATGGACTCAAAACCCCATATTAAACGCCTAATAATGTACCTGAGTAGTAAGTATCTTAAAACCTATGGATTGCTATGTCTCTGAAAGTGAATCAATCGTGAGTACAGGGGCATAAACCCAGCAGTGATAGGATTGGAGAGTTTTGGTGAGCAAATGAAGACCCTTTGAAGTCGTATTGTATGGTACCCATTACACGGGTCTCAACTCTCCAGGTTTAAGGGATTCTTCCTTCAGCTAAAACATGCATGTGGAACCCAGAGTATGATCAACCGTGTGATCGGGAGATGTGTTCCAATATGTCTCAGTTCTCGTCCCCTAGTACTCGGGTGCAACATTCCAGAAGTTTAACTAACACTCTCCCGACATGGAGAGTCAGTGCCTTTAACCTCCTGTTTGGCCCTGTTTGAAATTTCTATGGAGGATGAACAGGTATAGGGAGAACCAATGAGAGACTAGCCGGAGGTGTCTGGACGGGCAAATTTAACTCTCATTTCCCACCAGGAAGAGGAAGTAACCAAAGGCTCAGCGTGCCATGCCGGAACCAGATTATGGCCTGAAGCAATCCTGCGGTGTTGCGGCCAGCTCACAAGAAAGCGAGTTGAAGAAAGGAGCTCAGGGGCACTGTAATTCACAAACCTGCAGAGTTATAAATGACAGCTATCATCCAAAAATATACTGAAGTAAGGCTGCCAAGAGGACTTGAAAGCGGGGCAGAATTGCACGAAACCGATTTCAGGAGGTAGAATGGAATTGCATTTAAAGCATAGGAAAAGAGGCAGAACGTCGACAATCATGCACTTGGCCAAAAAGGGCGTATGCGTTTTTTCCTGAATATATTCAGGAAAAAACGCATACGCCCTTTTTGGCCAACCAAGCAAGCTTGCAAAGGAAATCTGCACTACAATGAAGTCTCACTTCCCCCGGGTCAAAAGGGCCATCTGAAAAAAGTGTAAAATCCAGAAAGGCAGGACAGGCCATGGAGAACTGGGAGCCTTGTTATGCTGATGGGCGGGATGTAAATTGCCAACAGCCAGTCGGGAGAAGTGTATGGTGTTTCCTGAAACATCTATAAAACAAAGCAACAGAGCCTAGGGCACTTCCACTTATGTTCCTACAGCTTAGGGAAATTAAAATCAAAAAGACACAGCCACCCCAAAGTTTGGGATGGCTCTGTTTACAAGAACCTCGTTTACGGGACAAGTTCAATGTCGCAGAAAGTGAAAAATGGATAAAGCAGTTGTGGTACTTACGTACAATGCAATATCACTCAGCAATGAAATCTATGTCATCAGGCCCGTAGCAGCATAATGAGTGGATTCAGGTATGATGATTCTAACTGAAATAAGTCACACAGAAAAAGAAACATCATAAGATATCAGTAATACATGGAATGTAAACTTGGCTACACAGGAACTGAATTTTAAAACAGAACATGGTCCCAAATTTAGAAAATCAACTTATGCTTGCTTAAGGGGAAAGGTGAGTTGGGGTGCTGCATAAAATCAGAGATTGAAATGAGCACAGATAAAGTTCCTTAAGCCAAATATATAATAGACAAGAGCTACTCCTTACTCAACGAAATGGACTCAAAACCCCATATTAAACGCCTAAGAATGTACCTGACTAGTAATATCTTAAAATCTATGGATTGCTATGTCTCCGAAAGAGAATCAAGCATGTGTAGAGGGGCATAAACGCAGCCGTGATAGGATTGGAGAGGTTCGGTGAGCAAACGAAGACCCTTTGAAGTCATATTGCATGGTACCCATTCCACGGGTCTCAACTCTCAAGGTTTAAGGGATTCTTCCTTCAGCTAAAACATGCATGTGGAACCCAGAGTTTATCAACCGTGTGATCGGGAGATGTGTTCAAATATGTCTCAGTTCTCGTCGCCTGGTACTCGGGTGCAAAATTCCAGACGCTTTACTAACACTCTCCCGACTTGGAGAGTCAGTGCCTTTAACCTGCTGTTTGACTCAGTTTGCAATTTCTGTGGAAGATGAACAGGAATAGGGAGAACCAATGAGAGACTAGCTGGAGGTGTCTGGACGGACAAATTTAACTCTCATTTCCCACCAGGAAGATGAATTAACCAAAGGCTCAGCATGCCGTGCCAGAACCAGATTAGGGCCTGAAGCAATCCTGCGGTGTTGCGGCCAGCTCACAAGAAAGCGAGTTGAAGAAAGGAGCTCAGGGGCACTGTAATTCACAACCCTGCACAGTTATAAATGACAGCTATCGTCCAAAAATATACGAAGTAAGGCTGCCAAGAGTCCTTGAATGCCGGGCAGAAATGCAGGAAACCAATTTCAGGAGGTAGACTGGAATTGCATTTAAAGCATAGGAAAAGAGGCAGAACGTTGACAATGAGGCACTTGGCCAAAAAGGGCATATGCGTTTTTTCCTGAATATATTCAGGAAAAAACGCATATGCACTTTTAGGCCATCAAGCAAGCTTGCAAAGGAAATCTGCACTACAATGAAGTCTCACTTCCCCCTGGTCAAAAGGGCGATCTGCAAAAAGTGTAAAATCCAGAAAGGCAGGACAGGCCGTGGAGAACTGGGAGCCTTGTTATGCTGATGGGCGGGATGTAAATTGCCAACAGCCACTGGGGAGAAGTGTATGGTGTTTCCTGAAACATCTAAAAAACAAAGCAACAGAGCCTAGGGCACTTCCACTTATGGTCCTATAGCTTAGGGAAATTAAAATCAAAAAGACACAGCCACCCCAAATTTTGGGACGGCTCTGTTTACAAGAAACTCGTTTACGGTACAAGTTCAATATCGCAGAAAGTGAAAAATGGATAAAGAAGTTGTGGTACTTACGTACAATGCAATATCACTCAGCAATGAAATCTATGTCATCAGGCCAATAGCAGCATAATGAGTGGATTCAGCTATGATGATCCTAACTGAAACAAGTCACACAGAAAAGGAAACATCATAAGATATCACTAATACACGGAATGTAAACTTGGCTACACAGGAACTGGATTACAAAGAAGAACAGTGTCTCAAATGTAGAAAACCAACATATGCTTGCTTAAGGGGAAAGGTGAGTTGGGGTGCTGCATAAAACGGGAGATTGAAATGAGCACAGATAAAGTTCCTTAAGCCAAATATGTAATAGACAAGAGCTACTCCTTGCTCAACAAAATGGACTCAACACCCCATATTAAACGACTAAGAATGTACCTGACTAGTAAGTATCTTAAAACCTATGGATTGCTATGTCTCCGAAAGAGAATCAAGCGTGTGTACAGGGGCATAAACACAGCAGTGATAGGATTGGAGAGGTTCGGTGAGCAAATGAAGACCCTTTGAAGTCATATTGCATGGTACCCATTCCACGTGTCTCAACTCTCCAGGTTTAAGGGATTCTTCCTTCAGCTAAAACATGCATGTGGAACCCAGAGTATGATCTACCGTGTGATCGGGAGACGTGTTCAAATATGTCTCAGTTTTCCTCCCGTGGTACTCGGGTGCAACATTCCAGATGCTTTACTAACACTCTCCCAACTTGGAGACTCAGTGCCTTAAACCTCTTGATTGGCCCAGTTTGCAATTTCTGTGGAAGATGAACAGGAACAGGGAGAACCAGTTAGAGACTAGCTGGAGGTGTCTGGACGGGCAAATTGAACTCTCATTTCCCACCAGGAAGAGGAATTAACCAAAGGCTCAGCCTGCCATGCCGGAACAAGATTAGGGCCTAAAATAATCCTGCGGTGTTGCGGCCAGCTCACAAGAAAGCAAGTTGAAGAAAGGAGCTCAGGGGCACTGTAATTCACAAACCTGCAGAGTTATAAATGACAGCTATCGTCCAAAAATATACTGAAGTAAGGCTGCCAAGAGGACTGGAAAGCGGGGCAGAATTGCAGGAAACCGATTTCAGGAGGTAGACTGGAATTGCATTTAAAGCATAGGAAAAGAGGCAGAACGTCGACAATGATGCACTTGGCCATAAAGGGCGTATGCGTTTTTTCTGAATATATTCAGGGAAAAAAGCATACGCCCTTTTTGACCAACCAAGCAAGCTTGCAAAGGAAATCTGCACTACAATGAAGTCTTACTTCCCCCCAGTCAAAAGGGCCATCTGAAAAAAGTGTAAAATCCAGAAAGGCAGGACAGGCCATGGAGAACTGGGAGCCTTGTTATGCTGATGGGCGGGATGTAAATTGCCAACAGCCACTCGGGAGAAGTGTATGGTGTTTCCTGGAACATCTAAAACAAAGCAACAGAGTCTAGGGCACTTCCACTTATGGTCCTGTAGCTTAGGGAAATTAAACTCAAAAAGACACAGCCACCCCAATGTTTGGGACGGCTCTGTTTACAAGAACCTCATTTACGGGACAAGTTCAATATCACAGAAAGTGAAAAATGGATAAAGAAGTTGTGGTACTTACGTACAATGCAATATCACTCAGCAATGAAATCTATGTCATCAGGCCCATAGCAGCATAATGAGTGGATTCAGGTATGATGATTCTAACTGAAATAAGTCACACAGAAAAAGAAACATCATAAGATATCACTAATACACGGAATGTAAACTTGCTACACAGGAACTGAATTACAAAACAGAATAAGGTCTCAAATTTAGAAAACCAACTTATGCTTGCTTAAGGGGAAAGGTGAGTTGGGGTGCTGCATAAAACCAGAGATTGAAATGAGCACAGATAAAGTTCCTTAAGCCAAATATGGAATAAACAAGAGCTACACCTTGCTCAACGAAATGGACTCAACACCCCATATTAAACGCCTGAGAATGTACCTGACTAGTAAGTATCTTAAAAGCTATGGATTGCTATGTCTCCGAAAGAGAATCAAGCGTGTGTACAGGGGCATAAACGCAGCAGTGATAGGATTGGGGAGGTTCGGTGAGAAAATGAAGACCCTTTGAAGTCATATTGCATGGTACCCATTCCACGGGTCTCAACTCTCCAGGTTTAAGGGATTCTTCCTTCAGCTAAAACATGCATGTGGAACCCACAGTATGATCAACCGTGTGATCGGGAGACGTGTTCCAATGTCTCAGTTCTCATCCCCTGGTACTTGGGTGCAACATTCCAGACGCTTTACTAACACTCTCCCGACTTGGAGAGTCAGTGCCTTTAAACTCCTGTTTTGCGCAGTTTGCAATTTCTGCGGAAGATGAACAGGAATAGGGAGAACCAATGAGAGACTAGCTGGAGGTTTCTGGACGGGCAAATTTAACTCTCATTTCCCAAGAGGAAGAGGAATTAAGCAAAGGCTCAGCGTGCCGTGCCGGAACCAGATTAGGGCCTGAAGCAATCCTGTGGTGTTGCAGCCAGCTCACAAGAAAGCGAGTTGAAGAAAGGAGCTCAGGGGCACTGTAATTCACAAACCTGCAGAGTTATAAATGACAGCTATCGTCCAAAAATATATTGAAGTAACGCTGCCAAGAGGACTTGAAAGCGGGGCAGAATTGCAGGAAACCGATTTCAAGAGGTAGACTGGAATTGCATTTAAAGCATAGGAAAAGAGGCAGAACATCGACAATGATGCACTTGGCCAAAAAGGGCGTATGCGTTTTTTCCTGAACATATTCAGGAAAATACGCATACGCCCTTTTTGGCCAACCAAGCAAGCTTGCAAAGGAAATCTGCACTACAATGAAGTCCCACTTCCCCCCGGTCAAAAGGACCACTGAAAAAAGTGTAAAATCCAGAAAGGCAGGACAGGCCATGGAGAACTGGGAGACTTGTTATGCTGATGGGCGGGATGTATATTGCCAACAGCCACCTGGGAGAAGTGTATGGTGTGTTTCCTGAAACATCTAAAAAACAAAGCAACAGCGCCTAGGGCACTTCCACTTACGGCCCTATAGCTTAGGGAAATTAAAATCAAAAAGACACAGCCACCCCAACGTTTGGGACGGCTCTGTTTACAAGAAACTCGTTTACGGTACAAGTTCAATATCACAGAAAGTGAAAAATGGATAAAGAAGTTGTGGTACTTACGTACAATGCAATATCACTCAGCAATGAAATCTATGTCATCAGGCCCGTAGCAGCATAATGAGTGGATTCAGGTATGAGGATTCTAACTGAAATAAGTCACACAGAAAAAGAAACATCATAAGATATCACTAATACACGGAATGTAAACCTGGCTACACAGGAACTGGATTACAAAAGAGAACAGGGTCTCAAATTTAGAAAACCAACTTATGCTTGCTTAAGGGGAAAGGTGAGTTGGGGTGCTGCACAAAAAAACAGATTCAAATGAGCACAGATAAAGTTCCTTAAGCCAAATATGTAATAGACAAGAGCTACTCCTTGCTCAACGAGATGGACTCAACACCCCATATTAAACGCCTAAAAATGTACCTGACTAGTAAGTATCTTAAAACCTATGGATCGCTATGTCTCCGAAAGAGAATCAAGCGTGTGTACAGGGGCATAAACGCAGCAGTGATAGGATTGGAGAGGTTCGGTGAGAAAATGAAGACCCTTTGAACTCATATTGCATGGTAACCATTCCACGGGTCTCAACTCTCCAGGTTTAAGGGATTCTTCCTTCAGCTAAAACATGCATGTGGAACCCAGAGTATGATCAACCGTGTGATCGGGAGACGTGTTCCAATGTCTCAGTTCTCATCCCCTTGTACTCGGGTGCAACATTCCAGACGCTTTACTAACACTCTCCCGACTTGGAGAGTCAGTGCCTTTAACCTCCTGTTTGGCCCAGTTTGCAATTTCTGCGGAAGATGAACAGGAATAGGGAGAACCAATGAGAGACTAGCTGGAGGTTTCTGGACGGGCAAATTTAACTCTCATTTCCCACCAGGAAGAGGAATTAACCAAAGGCTCAGCGTGCCATGCCAGAACCAGATTAGGGCCTGAAGCAATCCTGCGGTGTTGCGGCCAGCTCACAAGAAAGCGAGTTGAAGAAAGGAGCTCAGGGGCACTGTAATTCACAAACCTACAGAGTTATAAATGACAGCTATCGTCCAAAAATATACTGAAGTAAGGCTGCCAAGAGGACTTGAAAGCGGGGCAGAATTGCAGGAAACCGATTTCAGGAGGTAGACTGGAATTGCATTTAAAGCATAGGAAAAGAGGCAGAATGTCGACAATGATGCACTTGGCCAAAAAGGGCGTATGCGTTTTTTCCTGAATATATTCAGGAAAAAACGCATACGGACTTTTTGGCCAACGAAGCAAGCATGCAAAGGAAATCTGCACTACAATGAAGTCTCACTTCCCCCCGGTCAAAAGGGCCATCTGAAAAAAGTGTAAAATCCAGAAAGGCAGGACAGGCCATGGAGAACTGGGAGCCTTGTTATGCTGATGGGCGGGATGTAAATTGCCAACAGCCACTGGGGAGAAGTGTATGGTGTTTCCTGAAACATCTAAAAAACAAAGCAACAGAGCCTAGGGCACTTCCACTTATGGTCCTATATCTTAGGGAAATTAAAATCAAAAAGACACAGCCACCCCAAAGTTTGGGACGGCTCTGTTTACAAGAACCTTGTTTACGGTACAAGTTCAATATCGCAGAAAGCGAAAAATGGATAAAGAAGGTGTGGTACTTACGTACAATGCAATATCACTCAGCAATGAAATCTATGTCATCAGGCCCGTAGCAGCATAATGAGTGGATTCAGGTATGATGATTCTAACTGAAATAAGTCACACAGAAAAAGAAACATCATAAGATATCACTAATATACGGAATGTAAACTTGGTATACAGGAAATGGATTACAAATCAGAAGAGGGTCTCAAATTTAGAAAACCAACTTATGCTTGCTTAAGGGGAAAGGTGAGTTGGGGTGCTGCATAAAACCAGAGATTGAAATGAGCACAGATAAAGTTCCTTAAGCCAAATATGTAATAGACAAGAGCTACTCCTTGCTCAACGAAATGGACTCAACACCCCATATTAAACGCCTAAGAATGTACCTGACTAGTAAGTATCTTAAAACCTATGAATTGCTATGTCTCTGAAAGAGAATCAAGCGTGTGTACAGGGGCATAAATGCAGCAATGATAGGATTGGAGACATTCGGTGAGCAAATGAAGACCCTTTGAAATCATATTGCATGGTACCCATTCCACGGGTCTCAACTCTCCAGGTTTAAGGGATTCTTCCTTCAGCTAAATCATGCATGTGGAACCCAGAGTATGATCAACCGTGTGATCGGGAGCTGTGTTCCAATATGTCTCAGGACTCGTCCCCTGGTACTTGGGTGCAACATTCCAGACGCTTTACTAACACTCTCCCGACTGGGAGAGTCAGTGCCTTTAAACTCCTGTTTGGCCCAGTTTGCAATTTCTGCGGCAGATGAACAGGAATAGGGAGAACCAATGAGAGACTAGCTGGAGGTGTCTGGACGGGCAAATTTAACTCTCATTTCCCACCAGGAAGAGGAATTAACCAAAGGCTCAGCGTGCCGTGCCGGAACCATATTAGGGCCTGAAGCAATCCTGCGGTGTTGCGGCCAGCTCACAAGAAAGCGAGTTGAAGAAAGGAGCTCAGGGGCACTGTAATTCAAAAACCTGCAGAGTTATAAATGACAGCTATCGTCCAAAAATATACTGAAGTAAGGCTGCCAAGGAGACTTGAAAGTGGGGCAAAATTGCAGGAAACCGATTTCAGGAGGTAGACAGGAATTGCACTTAAAGCATAGGAAAAGAGGCAGAACGTCGACAATGATGCACTTTGCCAAAAAGGGCGTATGCGTTTTTTCCTGAATATATTCAGGAAAAAACGCATACGCACTTTTTGGCCAACCAAGCAAGCTTGCAAAGGAAATCTGCACTACAATGAAGTCTCACTTCCCCCCGGTCAAAAGGACCACTGAAAAAAGTGTATAATTCAGAAAGGCAGGACAGGCAATGGAGAACTTGGAGCCTTGTTATGCTGATGGGCGGGATGTATACTGCCAACAGCCACTTGGGAGAAGTGTATGGTGTTTCCTGAAACATCCAAAAAACAAAGCAACAGAGCCTAGGGCACTTCCACTTATGGCCCTATAGCTTAGGGAAATTAAAATCAAAAAGACACAGCCACCCCAACGTTTGGGACGGCTCTGTTTACAAGAAACTCGTTTACGGGACAAGTTCAATATCACAGAAAGTGAAAAATGGATAAAGAAGTTGTGGTATTTACGTACAATGCAATATCACTCAGCAATGAAATCTATGTCATCAGGCCCGTAGCAGCATAATGAGTGGATTCAGGTATGATGATTCTAACTGAAATAAGTCACACAGAAAAAGAAACATCATAAGATATCACTAATACACGGAATGTAAACTTGGCTACACAGGAACTGGATTACAAAAGAGAACAGGGTCTCCAATTTAGAAAACCAACTTATGATTGCTTAAGGCGAAAGGTGAGTTGGGGTGCTGCATAAAACCAGAGATTGAAATGAGCACAGATAAAGTTCCTTAAGCCAAATATGGAATAGACAAGAGCTACTCCTTGCTCAACGAAATGGACTCAACACCCCATATTAAACGCCTAAGAATGTACCTGACTAGTAAGTATCTTAAATCCTATGGATTGCTATGTCTCCGAAAGAGAATCAAGCGTGTGTACAGGGGCATAAACGCAGCAGTGATAGGATTGGAGAGGTTTGGTGAGAAAATGAAGACCCTTTGAAGTCATATTGCATGGTACCCATTCCACGGGTCTCAACTCTCCAGGTTTAAGGGATTCTTCCTTCAGCTAAAACATGCATGTGGAACCCAGAGTATGATCAACCGTGTGATCGGGAGACGTGTTCCAACATGTCTCAGTTCTCGTCCCCTGGTACTCGGGTGCAACATTCCAGACGCTTTACTAACACTCTCCCGACTTGGAGAGTCAGTGCCTTTAACCTCCTGTTTGGCCCAGTTTGCAATTTCTGCGGAAGATGAACAGGAATAGGGAGAACCAATGAGAGACTAGCTGGAGGTGTCTGGACGGGCAAATTTAACTCTCATTTCCCACCAGGAAGAGGAATTATCCAAAGGCTCAGCGTGCCGTGCCGGAACCAGATTAGGGCCTGAAGCAATCCTGCGGTGTTGCAGCCAGCTCACAAGAAAGCGAGTTGAAGAAAAGAGCTCAGGGACACTGTAATTCACAAACCTGCAGAGTTATAAATGACAGCTATCGTCCAAAAATATACTGAAGTAAGGCTGCCAAGAGGACTTGAAAGCGGGGCAGAATTGCAGGAAACCGATTTCAGGAGGTAGACTGGAATTGCATTTAAAGCATAGGAAAAGAGGCAGAACGTCGACAATGATGCACTTGGACAAAAAGGGCGTATGCGTTTTTTCCTGAATATATTCAGGAAAAAACGCATACGCCCTTTTTGGCCAACCAAGCAAGCTTGCAAAGGAAATCTGCACTACAATGAAGTCTCACTTCCCCCCCGTCAAAAGGGCCATCTGAAAAAAGTGTAAACTCCAGAAAGGCAGGACAGGCCATGGAGAACTTGTTATGCTGATGGGTGGGATGTAAATTGCCAACAGCCACTCAGGAGAAGTGTATGGTGTTTCCTGAAACATCTAAAAAACAAATCAACAGAGCCTAGGGCACTTCCACTTATGGTCCTATAGCTTAGGGAAATTAAAATCAAAAAGACACAGCCACCCCAAAATTTGGGATGGCTCTGTTTACAAGAACCTCGTTTACGGTACAAGTTCAATATCGCAGAAAGTGAAAAATGGATAAAGAAGTTGTGGTACTTACGTACAATGCAATATCAATCAGCAATGAAATCTATGTCATCAGGCCTGTAAAGCATAGAGTTGATTCAGGTATGATGATTCTAACTGAAATAAGTCACACAGAAAAAGAAACATCATAAGATAACACTAATACACGGAGTGTAAACTTTGCTACACAGGAACTGGATTACAAAACAGAACAGGGTCTCAAATTTAGAAAACCAACTTATGCTTGCTTAAGGGGAAAGGTGAGTTGGGGTGCTGCATAAAACCAGAGATTGAAATGAGCACAGATAAAGTTCCTTAAGCCAAATATGTAATAGACAAGGGCTACTCCTTGCTCAACGAAATAGACTCAAAACCCCTTATTAAACGCCTAATAATGTACCTGACTAGTAAGTATCTTAAAACTTATGGATTGCTATGTCTCTGAAAGAGAATCAAGCGTGAGTACAGGGACATAAACGCAGCAGTGATAGGATTGGTGAGGTTCGGTGAGCAAATGAAGACCCTTTGAAGTCATATTGCATGGTACCCATTCCACGGGTCTCAACTCTCCAAGTTTAAGGGTTTGTTCCTTCAGCTAAAAAATGCATGTGGAACACAGAGTGTGATCAACCGTGGGATCGGAAGTTGTGTTCTAATATGTCTCAGTTCTCATCCCCTGGTACTCGGGTGCAAAATTGCAGACGCTTTACTAATATTCTCCCGACTTGGAGAGACAGTGCCTTTAACCTCCTGTTTGGCCCAGTTTGCAATTTCTGCGGCAGATGAACAGGAATAGGGAGAACCAATGAGAGACTAGCTGGAGGTGTCTGGACGGGCAAATTTAACTCTCATTTCCCACCAGGAAGAGGAATTAACCAAAGGCTCAGCGCGCCGTGCCAGAAACAGATTAGGGCCTGAAGCAATCCTGCGGTGTTGCAGCCAGCTCACAAGAAAGTGAGTTGAAGAAAGGAGCTCAGGGGCACTGTAATTCACAAACCTGCAGAATTATAAATGACAGCTATCGTACAAAAATCTACTGAAGTAAGGCTGCCAAGAGGGCTTGAAACCGGGGTAGAATTGCAGGAAACCGATTTCAGGTGGTAGACTTGATTTGCATTTAAAGCATAGGAAAAGAGGCAGAACGTCGACAATGATGCACTTGGCCAAAAAGCACGTATGCTTTTTTTCCTGAATATATTCAGGAAAAAAAGGATACGCCCTTTTAGGCCAACCAAGCAAGCTTGCAAAGGAAATCTGCACTACAATGAAGTCTCACTTCCCCCCAGTCAAATGGGCCATCTGAAAAAAGTGTAAAATCCAGAAAGGCAGGACAGGCCATGGAGAACTGGGAGCCTTGTTATGCTGATGGGCGGGATGTGAATTGCCAACAGCCACTCAGGAGAAGTGTATGGTGTTTCCTGGAACATCTAAAAAACAAAGCAACAGAGCCTAGGGCACTTCCACTTATGGTCCTATAGCTTAGGGAAATTAAAATAAAAAAGACACAGCCACCCCAAAGTTTGGGACGGCTCTGTTTACAAGAACCTCGTTTACGGTACAAGTTCAATTTCACAGAAAGCGAAAAATGGATAAAGAAGTTGTGGTACTTACGTACAATGCAATATCACTCAGCAATGAAATCTATGTCATCAGGCCCGTAGCAGCATAATGAGTGGATTCAGGTATGATGATTCTAACTGAAATAAGTCACACAGAAAAAGAAACATCATAAGATATCACTAATACACGGAATGTAAACTTGGCTACACAGGAACTGGATTACAAAACAGAACAGGGTCTCAAATTTAGAAAACCAACTTATGCTTGCTTAAGGCGAAAGGTGAGTTGGGGTGCTGCATAAAACCAGAGATTGAAATGAGCACAGATAAAGTTCCTTAAGCCAAATATGGAATAGACAAGAGCTACTCCTTGCTCAACGAAAGGGACTCAACACCCCATATTAAACGCCTAAGAATGTACCTGACTAGTAAGTATCTTAAAACCTATGGATCGCTATGTCTCCGAAAGAGAATCAAGCGTGTGTACAGGGGCATAAACGCAGCAGTGATATGATTGGAGAGGTTCGGTGAGCAAATGAAGACGCTTTGAAGTCATATTGAATGGTACCCATTCCACGGGTCTCAACTCTCCAGGTTTAAGGGATTCTTCCTTCAGCTAAATCATGCATGTGGAACCCGGAGTATGATCAACCGTGTGATCGGGAGACGTGTTCCAATATATCTCCATTCTCGTCCCCTGGTACTCGGGTGCAACATTCCAGACGCTTTACTAACACTCTCCCGACTTGGATAGTCAGTGCCTTTAACCTCCTGTTTGGCCCAGTTTGCAATTTCTGCGGAAGATGAACAGGAATAGGGAGAACCAATGAGAGACTAGCTGGAGGTGTATGGACGGGCAATTTAACTCTCATTTCCCACCAGGAAGAGGAATTAACCAAAGGCTCAGCGTGCCGTGCCAGAACATGATTAGGGCCTGAAGCAATCCTGCGGTGTTGCGGCCAGCTCACAAGAAAGCGAGTTGAAGAAAGGAGCTCAGGGGCACTGTAATTCACAAACCTGCAGAGTTATAAATAACAGCTATTGTCCAAAAATATACTGAAGTAAGGCTGCCAACAGGACTTGAAAGCGGGGCACAATTGCAGGAAACCGATTTCAGGAGGTAGACTGGAATTGCATTTAAAGCATAGGAAAAGAGGCAGAACGTCCACAATGATGCACTTGGCCAAAAAGGGCGTATGCGTTTTTTCCTGAATATATTCAGGACAAAACACATACGCCCTTTTTGGCCAACCAAGCAAGCTTGCAAAGGAAATCTGCACTACAATGAAGTCTCACTTCCCCCCGGTCAAAAGGGCCATCTGAAAAAAGTGTAAAATCCAGAAAGGCAGGACAGGCCATGGAGAACTGGGAGCCTTGTTATGCTGATGGGCGGGATGTAAATTGCCAACAGCCACTCGGGAGAAGTGTATGGTGTTTCCTGAAACATCTAAAAAACTGAGGAACAGAGCCTAGGGCACTTCCACTTATGGTCCTATAGCTTAGGGAAATTAAAATCAAAAAGACACAGCCACCCCAAAGTTTGGGACGGCTCTGTTTACAAGAACCTCGTTTACGGTACAAGTTCAATATCGCACAAAGCGAAAAATGGATAAAGAAGTTGTGCTACTTATGCACAATGCAATATCACTCAGCAATGAAATCTATGTCATCATGCCCATAGCAGCATAATGAGTGGATTCAGGTATGTTGATTCTAACTGAAATAAGTCACACAGAAAAAGAAACGTCATAAGATATCACTAATACACGGAATGTAAACTTGGCTACACAGGCACTGAATTACAAAACAGAACAGGGTCTCAAATTTAGAAAACCAACTTATGCTTGCTTAAGGGGAAAGGTGAGTTGGGGTGCTGCATAAAACCAGAGATTGAAATGAGCACAGATAAAGTTCCTTAAGCCAAATATGTAATAGACAAGAGCTACTCCTTGCTCAACGAAATGGACTCAACACCCCATATTAAACGCCTAAGAATGTACCTGACTAGTAAGTATCTTAAAACCTATGGATTGCTATGTCTCCGAAAGAGAATCAAGCGTGTGTACAGGGGCATAAATGTAGCAGTGATAGGATTGGAGAGGTTTGGTGAGCAAATGAAGACCCTTTGAAGTCACATTGCATGGTACCCATTCCACGGGTCTCAACTCTCCAGGTTTAAGGGATTCTTCCTTCAGCTAAAACATGCATGTGGATCCCAGAGTATGATCAACCATGTGAGTGGGAGACGTTTTCAAATATGTCTCAGTTCTCGTACCCTGGTACTCGGGTGCAACATTCCAGACACTTTATTAACACTCTCCCGACTTGGAGAGTCAGTGCCTTTAACCTCCTGTTTGGCCCAGGTTGCAATTTCCGCGGAAGATTAACAGGAATAGGGAGAACCAATGAGAGACTAGCTGGAGGTGTCTGGACGGGCAAATTTAACTCTCATTTCCCACCACGAAGTGGAATTAACCAAAGGCTCAGCGTGCCATGCCGCAACCAGATTAGGGCCTGAAGCAATCCTGCAGTGTTGCTGCCAGCTCACAAGAAAGCGACTTGAAGAAAGGAGTTCAGGGGCACTGTAATTCACAAACCTGCAGAGTTATAAATGACAGCTATCGTCCAAAAATATACTGAAGTAAGGCTGCCAAGAGGACGTGAAAGCGTGGCAGAATTGCAGGAAACCGATTTCAGGAGGTACACTGGAATTGCATTTAAAGCATAGGAAAAGAGGCAAAACGTCGACAATGATGCACTAGGCCAAAAAGGGTGTATGCGTTTTTTCCTGAATATATTCAGGAAAAAACGCATACGCCCTTTTTGGCCAACCAAGCAAGCTTGCAAAGGAAATCTGCACTACAATGAAGTCTCACTTCCCCCCGGTCAAAAGGGCCACTGAAAAAAGTGTAAAATCCAGAAAGGCAGGACAGGCCATGGAGAACTGGGAGCCTTGTTATGCTGATGGGCGGGATGTATATTGCCAACAGCCACTCAGGGGAAGTGTATGGTGTTTCCTGAAACATCTAAAAAACAAAGCAACAGAGCCTAGGGCACTTCCACTTATGGCCTTATAGCTAAGGGAAATTAAAATCAAAAAGACACAGCCACCCCAACGTTTGGGACGGCTCTGTTTACAAGAAACTCGTTTACGGGACAAGTTCAATATCACAGAAAGTGAAAAATGGATAAAGAAGTTGTGGTACTTACGTACAATGAAATATCACTCAGCAATGAAATCTATGTCATCAGGCCCGTAGCAGCATAATGAGTGGATTCAGTTATGATGATTCTAACTGAAATAAGTCACACAGAAAAAGAAACATCTTAAGATATCACTAATACACGGAATGTAACCTTGGCTACCCAGGAACTGGATTACAAAAGACAACAGGGTCTCAAATTTAGAAAACCAACTTATGCTTGCTTAAGGGGAAAGGTGAGTTGGGGTGCTGCATAAAACCAGAGATTGAAATGAGCACAGATAAAGTTCCTGAAGCCAAATATGTAATAGACAAGAGCTACTCCTTGCTCAACGAAATGGACTCAACACCCCATATTAAACGCCTAAGAATGTACCTGACTAGTAAGTATCTTAAAACCTATGGATCGCTATGTCTCCGAAAGAGAATCAAGCGTGTGTACAGGGGCATAAACGCAGCAGTGATAGGATTGGAGAGGTTCGGTGAGCAAATGAAGACCCTTTGAAGTCATATTGCATAGTACCCATTCCACGGGTCTCAACTCTCCAGGTTTAAGGGATTCTTCCTTCAGCTAAATCATGCATGTGGAACCCAGAGTATGATCAACCATGTGATCGGGAGACGTGTTCCAACATGTCTCAGTTCTCGTCCCCTGGTACTCGGGTGCAACATTCCAGATGCTTTACTAACACTCTCCCGACTTGGAGAGTCAGTGCCTTTAACCTCCTGTTTGGCCCAGTTTGCAATTTCTGCGGAAGATGAACAGGAATAGGGAGAACCAATGAGAGACTAGCTGGAGGTGTCTGGACGGGCAAATTTAACTCTCATTTCCCACCAGGAAGAGGAATTATCCAAAGGCTCAGCGTGCCGCGCCGGAACCAGATTAGGGCCTGAAGCAATCCTGCGGTGTTGTAGCCAGCTCACAAGAAAGCGAGTTGAAGAAAAGAGCTCAGGGACACTGTAATTCACAAACCTGCAGAGTTATAAATGACAGCTATCGTCCAAAAATATACTGAAGTAAGGCTGCCAAGAGGACTTGAAAGCGTGGCAGAATTGCAGGAAACCGATTTCAGGAGGTAGACTGGAATTGCATTTAAAGCATAGGAAAAGAGGCAGAACGTCGACAATGATGCACTTGGCCAAAAAGGGCGTATGCGTTTTTTCCTGAATATATTCAGGAAAAAACGCATACGCCCTTTTTGGCCAACCAAGCAAGCTTGCAAAGGAAATCTGCACTACAATGAAGTCTCACTTCCGCCTGGTCAAAAGGGCCATCTGAAAAAAGTGTAAAATCCAGAAAGGCAGGACAGGCCATGGAGAACTTGTTATGCTGATGGGTGGGATGTAAATTGCCAACAGCCACTCAGGAGAAGTGTATGGTGTTTCCTGAAACATCTAAAAAACAAATCAACAGAGCCTAGGGCACTTCCACTTATGGTCCTATAGCTTAGGGAAATTAAAATCAAAAAGACACAGCCACCCCAAAGTTTGCGATGGCTCTGTTTACAAGAACCTCGTTTACGGTACAAGTTCAATATTGCAGAAAGTGAAAAATGGATAAAGAAGTTGTGGTACTTACGTACAATGCAATATCACTCAGCAATGAAATCTATGTCATCAGGCACGTAGCAGAAAATGAGTGGGTTCAGGTATGATGATTCTAACTGAAATAAGTCACACAGAAAAAGAAACATCATAAGATATCACTAATACACGGAATGTAAACTTGGCTACACAGGAACTGGATTACAAAACAGAACAGGGTCTCAAATTTAGAAAACCAACTTATGCTTGCTTAAGGGGAAAGGTGAGTTGGGGTGCTGCATAAAACCAGAGATTGAAATGAGCACAGATAAAGTTCCTTAAGCCAAATATGAAATAGACAAGAGGTACTCCTTGCTCAACGAAATGGACTCAAAACCCCATGTTAAACACCTTATAATGTACCTGACTAGTAAGTATCTTAAAACCTAAAGATTGCTATGTCTCTGAAAGAGAATCAAGCGTGAGTACAGGGGCATAAACGCAGCAGTGATAGGATTGGAGAGGTTCGGTGAGCAAATGAAGACCCTTTGAAGTCATATTGCATGGTACCCATTCCACGGGGCTCAACTCTCCAGGTTTAAGGGATTCTTCCTTCAGCTAAAACATGCATGTGGAACCCAGAGTATGATCAACCGTGTGATCGGGAGACGTGTTGAAATATGTCTCAGTTCTCGTCCCCTGGTACTCGGGTGCAACATTCCAGACGCTTTACTAACACTCTCCCGACTTGGAGAGTCAGTGCCTTTAACCTCCTGTTTGGCCCAGTTTGCAAATTCCACGGAAGATGAACAGGAATAGGGAGAACCAATGAGAGACTAGCTGGAGGTGTCTGGACGGGCAAATTTAACTCCCATTTCCCACCAGGAAGAGGAATTAACCAAAGGCTCAGCATGCCGTGCCGGAACCAGATTAGGGCCTGAAGGAATCTTGCGGTGTTGCGGCCAGCTCACAAGAAAGCGAGTTTAAGAAAGCAGCTCTGGGGCACTGTAATTCACAAACCTGCAGAGTTATAAATGACAGCTATCGTCCAAAAATATACTGAAGTAAGGCTGCCAAGAGGATTGAAAGCGCGGCAGAATTGCAGGAAACCGATTTCAGGAGGTAGACAGGAATTGCATTTAAAGCATAGGAAAAGAGGCAGAACGTCCACAATGATGCACTTGGCCAAAAAGGGCGTATGCGTTTTTTCCTGAATATATTCAGGAAAAAACGCATACGCACTTTTTGGCCAACCAATCAAGCTTGCAAAGGAAATCTGCACTACAATGAAGTCTCACTTCCCCCCGGTCAAAAGGGCCAACTGAAAAAAGTGTAAAATCCAGAAAGGCAGGACAGGCCATGGAGAACTGGGAGCCTTGTTTTGCTGATGGGCGGGATGTATATTGCCAACAGCCACTCGGGAGAAGTGTATGGTGTTTCCTGAAACATCTAAAAAACAAAGCAACAGAGCCTAGGGCACTTCCACTTATGGTCCTATAGCTTAGGGAAATTAAAATCAAAAAGACACAGCCACCCCAAAGTTTGGGATGGCTCTCTTTACAAGAAACTCGTTTACGGTACAAGTTCAATATCGCATAAAGCGAAAAATGGATAAAGAAGTTGTGGTACTTACGTACAATGCAATATCACTCAGCAATGAAATCTATGTCATCAGGCCCATAGCAGCATAATGAGTGGATTCAGGTATGACGATTCTAACTGAAATAAGTCACACAGAAAAAGAAACATCATAAGATATCACTAATACACGGAATGTAAACTTGGCTACACAGGAACTGGATTACAAAAGAGAACAGGGTCTCAAATTTACAAAACCAACTTATGCTTGCTTAAGGGGAAAGGTGAGTTGGGGTGCTGCATAAAACCAGAGATTGAAATGAGCACAGATAAAGTTCCTTAAGCCAAATATGGAATAGACAAGAGCTACTCCTTGCTCAACGAAATGGACTCAACACCCCATATAAAACGCCTAAGAATGTACCTGACTAGTAAGTATCTTAAAACCTATGGATCACTATGTCTCCGAAAGAGAATCAAGCGTGTGTACAGGGGCATAAACGCAGCAGTGATACGATTGGAGAGGTTTGGTGAGCAAATGAAGACCCTTTGAAGTCATATTGCATGGTACCCATTCCACGGGTCTCAACTCTCCAGGTTTAAGGGATTCTTCCTTCAGCTAAATCATGCATGTGGAACCCAGAGTATGATCAACCATGTGATCGGAAGACGTGTTCCAATATGTCTCAGTTCTCGTCCCCTGGTACTCGGGTGCAACATTCCAGACGCTTTACTAACACTCTCCCAACTTGGAGAGTCAGTGCCTTTAACCTCCTGTTTGGCGCACTTTGCAATTTCTGCGGAAGATGAACATGAATAGGGAGAACCAATGAGAGACTAGCTGGAGGTGTCTGGACGGGCAAATTTAACTCTCATTTCCCACCAGGAAGAGCAATTAACCAAAGGCTCAGCAGGCCGTGCCAGAACAATATTAGGGCCTGAAGCAATCCTGTGGTGTTGCGGCCAGCTCACAAGAAAGCGAGTTGAAGAAAGGAGCTCAGGGGCACTGTAATTCACAAACCTGCAGAGTTATAAATGACAGCTATCGTCCAAAAATATACTGAAGTAAGGCTGCCAAGAGGACTTGAAAGCGGGGCAGAATTGCAGGAAACCGATTTCAGGAGGTAGACTGGAATTGCACTTAAAGCATAGGAAAAGAGGCTGAACGTCGACAATGATGCACTTGGCCAAAAAGGGCGTATACGTTTTTTCCTGAATATATTCAGGAAAAAACGCATACGCCCTTTTTGGCCAACCAAGCAAGCTTGCAAAGGAAATCTGCACTACAATGAAGTCTCACTTCCCCCTGGTCAAAAGGGGCATCTGAAAAAAGTGTAAAATCCAGAAAGGCAGGACAGGCCATGGAGAACTGGGAGCCTTGTTATGCTGATGGGTGGGATGTAAATTGCCAACAGCCACTCGGGAGAAGTGTATGGTGTTTCCTGAAACATCTAAAAAACAAAGCAACAGAGCCTAGGGCACTTCCACATATGGTCCTATAGCTTAGAGAAATTAAAATCAAAAAGACACAGCCACCCCTAAATTTGGGACGGCTCTGTTTACAAGAAACTCGTTTACGGGACAAGTTCAATATCACAGAAAGTGAAAAATGCATAAAGCAGTTGTGGTACTTACGTACAATGCAATATCACTCAGCAATGAAATCTATGTCATCAGGCCCGTAGCAGCATAATGAGTGGATTCAGGTATGATGATTCTATCTGAAATAAGTCACACAGAAAAAGAAACATCATAAGATATCACTAATACATGGAATGTAAACTTGGCTACACACGAACTGGATTACAAAACAGAACAGGGTCTCAAATTTAGAAAACCAACTTATGCTTGCTTAAGGGGAAAGGTGAGTTGGGGTGCTGCATAAAACCAGAGATTGAAATGAGCACAGATAAAGTTCCTTAGGCCAAATATGTAATAGACAAGAGCTACTCCTTGCTCAACGAAATGGACTCAACACTCTATATTAAACGCCTAAGAATGTAGCTGACTAGAAAGTATCTTAAAACCTATGGATTGCTATGTCTCCAAAAGAGAATCAAGCGTGTGTACAGGGGCATAAACGCAGCAGTGATAGGATTGGAGAGGTTCGGTGAGCAAATGAAGACCCTTTGAAGTCATATTGCATGGTACCGATTCCACGGGGCTCAACTCTCCACGTTTAAGGAATTCTTACTTCAGCTAAAGCATGCATGTGGAACCCAGAGTATGATCAACCGTGTGATCGGGAGACGTGTTCCAATATGTCTCAGTTCTCGTCCCCTGGTACTCGGGTGCAACTTTCCAGACTCTTTACTAACACTCTCCCAACTTGGAGAGTCAGTGCCTTTAACCTCCTGTTTGGCCCAGTTTGCAATTTCTTTGGAAGATGAACAGGAATAGGGAGAACCAATGAGAGACTAGCTGGAGGTGTCTGGACGGGCAAATTTAACTCTCATTTCCCACCAGGAAGAGGATTTAACCAAAGGCTCAGCGTGCCGTGCCGGAACCAGATTAGGGCCTGAAGCAATCCTGCGGTGTTGCGGCCAGCTCACAAGAAAGCGAGTTGAAGAAAGGAGCTCAGGGACACTGTAATTCACAAACCTGCAGAATTATAAATGACAGCTATCATCCAAAAATATACTGAAGTAAGGCTGCCAAGAGGACTTGAAAGCGGGGCAGAATTGCAGGAAACCGATTTCAGGAGGTAGACTTGAATTGCATTTAAAGCATAGGAAAAGAGGCAGAACGTCGACAATGATGCACTTGGCCAAAACGGGCGTATGCGTTTTTTCCTGAATATATTCAGGAAAAAACGCATACGCCCTTTTTGGCCAACCAAGCAAGCTTGCAAAGCATATCTGCACTACAGTGAAGTCTCACTTCCCCCCGGTCAAAAGGGCCATCTGAAAAAAGTGTAAAATCCAGAAAGGCAGGACAGGCCATGGAGAACAGGGAGCCTTGTTATGCTGATGGGCGTGATGTAAGTTGCCAACAGCCACTCGGGAGAAGTGTATGGTGTTTCCTGAAACATCTAAAAAACAAAGCAACAGAGCCTAGGGCACTTCCACTTATGGCCCTATAGCTTAGGGAAATTAAAATCAAAAAGACACAGCCACTCCAATGTTTGGGATGGCTCTGTTTAGAAGAAACTCGTTTACGGGACTAGTTCAATATCGCAGAAAGTGAAAAATGGATAAAGAAGTTGTGGTACTTACGTACAATGCAATATCACTCAGCAATGAAATCTATGTCATCAGGCCCGTAGCAGCATAATGAGTGGATTCGGGTATGATGATTCTATCTGAAATAAGTCACACAGAAAAAGAAACATCATAAGATATCACTAATACACGGAATGTAAACTTGCTACACAGTAACTGAATTACAAAACAGAATAAGGTGTCAAATTTAGAAAACCAACTTATGCTTGCTTAAGGGGAAAGGTGTGTTGGGGTGCTGCACAAAAACACATATTGAAATGAGCACAGATAAAGTTCCTGAAGCCAAATATGTAATAGACAAGAGCTACTCCTTGCTCACCGAGATGGACTCAACACCCCATATTAAACGGCTAAGTATGTACCTGACTAGTAAGTATCTTAAAACCTATGGATTGCTATGTCTCCGAAAGAGAATCAAGTGTGTGTATAGGGGCATAAACGCAGCAGTGATACGATTGGAGAGGTTCAGTGAGCAAATGAAGACCCTTTGAAGTCATATTGCATGGTACATATTCCACGGGTCTCAACTCTCCAGGTTTAAGGGATTCTTCCTTCAGCTAAAACACGCATGTGGAACCCAGAGTATGATCAACCGTGTGATCCTGAGACGTGTTCAAATATGTCTCATTTCTCGTCACCTGGTACTTGGGTGCAACATTCCAGATGCTTCACTAACCCTCTCCCGACTTGGAGAGTCAGTGCCTTTAACCTCCTGTTTGGCCCAGTTTGCAATTTCTGCGGAAGATGAACAGGAATAGGGAGAACCAATGAGAGACTAGCTGGAAGTGTCTGGATGGGCAAATTTAACTCTCATTTCCGACCAGGAAGATGAATTAACCAAAGGCTCAGCGTGCCATGGCGGAACAAGATTTGGGCCTGAATCAATCCTGCGGTGTTCCGGGCAGCTCACAAGAAAGCGAGTTGAAGAAAGGAGCTCAGGGGCACTGTAATTCACAAACCTGCAGAGTTATAAATGACAGCTATCGTCCAAAAATATACTGAAGTAAGGCTGCCAAGAGGACTTGAAAGCGGGGCAGAATTGCAGGAACCCGATTTCAGGAGGTAGACTGGAATTGCATTTAAAGCATAGGAAAAGAGGCAGAACGTCCACAATGATGCACTTGGCCAAAAAGGGCGTATGCGTTTTTTCCTGAATATATTCAGGAGAAAACGCATACGCCCTTTTTGGCCAACCAAGCAAGCTTGCAAAGGAAATCTGCACTACAATGTAGTCTCACTTCCCCCAGGTCAAAAGGGCCATCTGAAAAAAGTGTAAAATCCAGAAAGGCAGGACAGGCCATGGAGAACTGGGAGCCTTGTTATGCTGATGGGTGGGTTGTAAATTGCCAACAGCCACTCGGGAGAAGTGTATGGTGTTTCCTGAAACATCTAAAAAACAAAGCAACAGAGCCTAGGGCACTTCCACTTATGGTCCTATAGCTTAGGGAAATTAAAATCAAAAAGACACAGCCACCCCAAAGTTTGGGACGGCTCTGATTACAAGAACCTCGTTTACGGTACAAGTTCAATATCGCAGAAAGTGAAAAATGGATAAAGAATTTGTGGTACTTACGTACAATGCAATATCACTCAGCAATGAAATCTATTTCATCAGGCCCATAGCAGCATAATGAGTGGGTTCAGGTATGAGGATTCTAACTGAAATAAGTCACACAGAAAAAGAAACAACATAAGATATCACTAATACACGGAATGTAAACTTGGCTACACAGGAACTGGATTACAAAAGAGAACAGGGTCTAAAATTTAGAAAAACAACTTATGCTTGCTTAAGGGGAAATGTGAGTTGGGGTGCTGCATAAAACCAGAGATTGAAATGAGCACAGATAAAGTTCCTTAAGCCAAATATGGAATAGACAAGAGCTACTCCTTGCTCAACGAAATGGACTCAAAACCCCATATTAAACGCCTAAGAATGTACCTGATTAGTAAGTATCTTAAAACCTATGGATTGCTATGTCTCCGAAAGAGAATCAAGCATGTATACAGGGGCATAAACGCAGCAGTGATAGGATTTGAGAGGTTCGGTGAGCAAAGAATGACCCTTTGAAGTCATATTACATGCTACCCATTCCACGGGTCTCAACTCTCCAGGTTTAAGGGATTCTTCCTTCAGCTGAAACATGCATGTGGAACCCAGAGTATGATCAACCGTGTGATCAGGAGACGTTCTCAAATATGTCTCAGTTTTCGTCCACTGGTACTCGGGTGCAACATTCCAGACGCTTTACTAACACTCTCCTGACTTGGAGAGTCAGTGCCTTTAACCTCCTGTTTGGCCCAGATTGCAATTTCTGCAGAAGATGAACAGGAATAGGTAGAAGCAATGAGAGACTAGCTGGAGGTGTCTGGACGGGCAAATTTAACTCTCATTTCCCACCAGGAAGAGGAATTAACCAAAGGCTCAGCGTGCCGTGCCGGAACCACATTAGCGCCTGAAGCAATCCTGCGGTGTTGTGGCCCGCTCACAAGAAATCGAGTTGAAGAAAGGAGCTCACGGGCACTGTAATTCACAAACGTGCAGAGTTATAAATGACAGCTATCGTCCAAAAATATACTGAAGTAAGGCTGCCAAGAGGACTTGAAAGCGGGGCAGAATTGCAGAAAACCGATTTCAGGAGGGAGACTGGAATTGCATTTAACGCATAGGAAAAGAGGAAGAACGTCCAAAATGATGCACTTGGCCAAAAATGTCGTATGCGTTTTTTCCTGAATATATTCAGGAAAAAACGCATACACCATTTTTGGCCAACCAAGCAAGCTTGCAAAGGAAATCTGCACTACAATGAAGTCTCACTTCCCCCCGGTCAAAAGGGCCATCTGAAAAAAGTGTAAAATCGAGAAAGGCAGGAGAGTCCATAGAGAACTGGGAGCCTTGTTATGCTGATGGGCGGGATGTAAATTGCCAACAGCCACTCGAGAGAAGTGTATGGTGTTTCCTGAAACATCTAAAAAACAAAGCAACGGAGCCTAGGGCACTTCCACTTATGGTCCTATAGCTTAGGGAAATTAAAATCAAAAAGACACAGCCACCCCAAAGTTTGGGACGGCTCTGTTTACAAGAACATCGTTTACGGTACAAGTTCAATATCGCAGAAAGTAAAAAATGGATAAAGAAGTTGTGGTACTTACGTACAATGCAATATCACTCAGCAATGAAATCTACGTCATCAGGCCCGTAACAGCATAGAGTGGATTCAGGTATGATGATTCTAACTGAAATAAGTCACACAGAAAAAGAAACATCATAAGATATCACTAATACACGGAATGTAGAATTGGCTACACAGGAACTGGATTACAAAACAGAACAGGGTCTCAAATTTAGAAAACCAACTTATGCTTGCTTAAGGGGAAAGGTGAGTTGGGGTGCTGCATAAAACCAGAGATTGAAATGAACACAGATAAATTTCCTCAAGCCAAATATGTAATAGACAAGAGCTACTACTTGCTCAACGAAATGTACTCAAAACCGCATATTAAACGCCTAAGAATGTACCTGACTAGTAAGTATCTTAAAACCTATGGATTGCTATGTCTCTGAAAGAGAATCAAGCGTGTGTACAGGGACATAAACGCAGAAGTGTTAGGATTGGAGAGGTTCGGTGAGCAAATGAAAACCCTTTGAAGTCATATTGCATGGTACCCATTCCACGGGTCTCAACTCTCCAACTTTAAGGGAATCTTCCTTCAGCTGAAACATGCATGTGGAACCCAGAGTATGATCAACCGTGTGATCGGGAGACGTGTTCCAATATGTCTCAGTTCTCGTCCCCTTGTACTCGGGTGCAACATTCCAGACGCTTTACTAACACTCTCCCGACTTGGAGAGTCAGTGCCTTTAACCTCCTGTTTGGCCCAGTTTGCAATTTCTGCAGAAGATGAACAGGAATAGGGAGAACCAATGAGAGACTAGCTGGAGGTGTCTGGACGGGCAAATTTAACTCTCATTTCCCACCAGGAAGAGGAATTAACCAAAGGCTCAGCGTGCCGTGCCGGAACAAGATTAGGGCCTGAAGCAATCCTGCGGTGTTGCGGCCAGCTCACAAGAAAGCGAGTTGAAGAAAGGAGCTCAGGGGCCCTGTAATTCACAAACCTGCAGAATTATAAATGACAGCTATCGTCCAAAAATATACTGAAGTAAGGCTGCCAAGAGGACTTGAAAGCGGGGCAGAATTGCAGAAAACCGATTTCAGGAGGTAGACTGGAATTGCATTTAAAGCATAGGAAAAGAGGCAGAACGTCCACAATGATGCACTTGGACAAACAGGGCGTATGCGTTTTTTCCTGAATATATTCACTTGGGAGAAGTGTATGGTGTTTCCTGAAACATCTAAAAAAGAAAGTTACAGAGCCTAGGTCAATTCCACTTATGGTCCTATAGCTTAGGGAAATTAAAATCAAAAAGACACAGCCACCCCAAAGTTTGGGATGGCTCTGTTTACAAGAACCTCGTTTATGGTACAAGTTCAATATCGCAGAAAGCGAAAAATGGATAAAGCAGTTGTGGTACTTACGTACAATGCAATATCACTCAGCAATGAAATCTATGTCAACAGGCCTGTAGCAGAAAATGAGTGGGTTCAGGTATGATGATTCTAACTGAAATAAGTCACACAGAAAAAGAAACATCATAAGATATCACTAATACACGGAATGTAAACTTGGCTACACAGGAACTGGATTACAAAACAGAACAGGGTCTCAAATTTAGAAAACCAACTTATGCTTGCTTAAGGGGAAGGTGAGTTTGGGCGCTGCATAAAACCAGAGATTGAAATGAGCACAGATAAAGTTCCTTAAGCCAAATATGGAATAGACAAGTGCTACTCCTTGTTCAATGAAATGGACTCAACACCCCATAATAAACGCCTAATAATGTACCTGACTAGTAAGTATCTTAAAACCTATGGATTGCTATGTCTCCGAAAGAGAATCACGCATGTGTACAGGGATATAAACGCAGCAGTGATAGGATTGGAGAGGTTCGGTGAGCAAACGAAGACCCTTTGAAATCATATTGCATGGTACCCATTCCACGGGTCTCAACTCTCCAGGTTTAAGGGATTCTTCCTTCAGCTAAAACATGCATGTGGAACCCAGAGTATGATCAACCATGTGATCGGGAGACGTGTGCCAATATATCTCAGTTCTCGTCCCCTGGTACTCGGGTGTAACATTCCAGACACTTTACTAACACTCTCCCGACTTGGAGAGTCAGTGCCTTTAACGTCCTGTTTGGCCCAGTTTGCAATTTCTGCGGAAGATGAACAGGAATAGGGAGAACCAATGAGAGACTAGCTGGAGGTGTCTGGACGGGCAAATTTAACTCTCATTTCCCACCAGGAAGAGGAATTAACCAAAGGCTCAGCGTGCCGTGCCGGAACCAGATTAGGGCCTGAATCAATCCTGCGGTGTTGCGGCCAGCTCACAAGAAAGCGAGTTGAAGAAAGGAGCTCAGGGGCACTGTAATTCACAAACCTGCAGAGTTATAAATGACAGCTATCGTCCAAAAATATACTGAAGTAAGGCTGCCAAGAGGACTTGAAAGCGGGGCAGAATTGCAGGAAACCGATTTCAGGAGTAGACTGGAATTGCATTTAAAGCATAGGAAAAGAGGAAGAACGTCCACAATGATGCACTTGGCCAAAAATGTCATATGCGTTTTTTCCTGAATATATTCAGGAAAAAACGCATACACCATTTTTGGCCAACCAAGCAAGCTTGCAAAGGAAATCTGCACTACAATGAAGTCTCACTTCCCCCCAGTCAAAAGGGCCATCTGAAAAAAGTGTAAAATCCAGAAAGGCAGGACAGGCCATGGAGAACAGGGAGCCCTGTTATGCTGATGGGTGGGATGTAAATTGCCAACAGCCACTCGGGAGAAGTGTATGGTGTTTCCTGAAATATCTAAAAAACAAAGCAACAGAGCCTAGGTCAAATCCACTTATGGTCCTATAGCTTAGGGAAATTAAAATAAAAAAGACACAGCCACCCCAAAGTTTGGGATGGCTCTGTTTACAAGAACCTCGTTTATGGTACAAGTTCAATATCGCAGAAAGCGAAAAATGGATAAAGAAGTTGTGGTACTTACGTACAATGCAATATCATTCAGCAATGAAATCTATGTCAACAGGCCTGTAGCAGAAAATGAGTGGGTTCAGGTATGATGATTCTAACTGAAATAAGTCACACAGAAAAAGAAACATCATAAGATATCACTAATACACGGAATGTAAACTTGGCTACACAGGAACTGGATTAAAAAACAGAACAGGGTCTCAAATTTAGAAAACCAACTTATGCTTGCTTAAGGGGAAAGGTGAGTTGGGGTGCTGCATAAAACCAGAGATTGAAATGAGCACAGATAAAGTTCCTTAAGCCAAATATGGAATAGACAAGTGCTACTCCTTGTTCAATGAAATGGACTCAACACCCCATATTAAACGCCTAAGAATGTACCTGACTAGTAAGTATCTTAAAACCTATGGATTGCTATGTCTCTGAAAGAGAATCAAGCATGTGTACAGGGGCATAAACGCAGCAGTGATAGGATTGGAGAGGTTCGGTGAGCAAACGAAGACCCTTTGAAATCATATTGCATGGTACCCATTGCACGGGTCTCAACTCTCCAGGTTTAAGGGATTCTTCCTTCAGCTAAAACATGCATGTGGAACCCAGAGTATGATCAACCGTGTGATCGGGAGACGTGTGCCAATATATCTCAGTTCTCGTCCCCTGGTACTTGGGTGCAACATTCCAGACACTTTACTAACACTCTCCCGACTTGGAGAGTCAGTGCCTTTAACGTCCTTTTGGCCCAGTTTGCAATTTCTGCGGAATATGAACAGGAATAGGGAGAACCAATGAGAGACTAGCTGGAGGTGTCTGGACGGGCAAATTTAACTCTCATTTCCCACCAGGAAGAGGAATTAACCAAAGGCTCAGCGTGCCGTGCCGGAACAAGATTAGGGCCTGAAGCAATCCTGCGGTGTTGTGGCCCGCTCACAAGAAAGCGAGTTGAAGAAAGGAGCTCAGGGGCACTGTAATTCACAAACCTGCAGAGTTATAAATGTCAGCTATCGTCCAAAAATATACTGAAGTAAGGCTGCCAAGAGGACTTGAAAGCGGGGCAGAATTGCAGGAAACCGATTTCAGGAGGTAGACTGGAATTGCATTTAAAGCATAGGAAAAGAGGCAGAACGTCCACAATGATGCACTTGGCCAAAAAGGGCGTATGCGTTTTTTCCTGAATATATTCCAGAAAAAACGCATACGCCCTTTTTGGCCAACCAAGCAAGTTTGCAAAGGAAATCTGCACTACAATGAAGTCTCACTTCCGCCTGGTCAAAAGGGCCATCTGAAAAAAGTGTAAAATCCAGAAAGGCAGGACAGGCCATGGAGAACTGGGAGCCTTGTTATGCTGATGGGCGGGATGTAAATTGCCAACAGCCACTGGGGAGAAGTGTATGGTGTTTCCTGAAACATCTAAAAAACAAAGCAACAGAGCCTAGGGCACTTCCACTTATGGTCCTATAGCTTAGGGAAATTAAAATCAAAAAGACACAGCCACCCCAAAGTTTGGGACGGCTGTGTTTACAAGAACCTTGTTTATGGTACAAGTTCAATATCACAGAAAGTGAAAAATGGATAAAGAAGTTGTGGTACTTACGTACAATGCAATATCACTCAGCAATGAAATCTATGTCATCAGGCCCATAGGAGCATAGTGAGTGGATTCAGGTATGACGATTCTAACTGAAATAAGTCACACAGAAAAAGAAACATCATAAGATATCACTAATACATGGAATGTAAACTTGGCTACACAGAAACTGAATTACAAAACAGAACAGGGTCTCAAATTCAGAAAACCAACTTATGCTTGCTTAAGGGGAAAGGTGAGTTGGGGTGCTTCATAAAACCAGAGATTGAAATGAGCACAGATAAAGTTCCTTAAGCCAAATATGGAATAGACAAGAGCTACTCCTTGCTCAACGAAATGGACTCAACACCCCATATTAAACGCCGAAGAATGTACCTGACTAGTAAGTATCTTAAACCCTATGGATTGCTATGTCTCTGAAAGAGAATCAAGTGTGTGTACAGTTGCATAAACGCAGCAGTGATAGGATTGGAGAGGTTCGGTGAGCAAATGAAGACCCTTTGAAGTCATAATGCATGGTACCCATTCCACGGGTCTCAACTCTCCAGGTTTAAGGGATTCTTCCTTCAGCTGAAACATGCCTGTGGAACCCAGAGTATGTTCAACCGTGTGATCGGGAGACGTGTTCAAATATGTCTCAGTTTTCGTCCCCTGGTACTCGGGTGCAACATTCCAGACGCTTTACTAACACTCTCCTGACTTGGAGAGTCAGTGCCTTTAACCTCCTGTTTGGCCCAGTTTGCAATTTCTGCGGAAGATGAACAGGAATAGGGAGAACAAATGAGAGACTAGCTGGACGTTTCTGGACGGGCAAATTTAACTCTCATTTCCCACCAGGAAGAGGAATTAACCAAAGGCTCAGCGTGCCGTGCCGGAACCAGATTAGGGTCTGAAGCAATCATGCGGTGTTGTGGCCAGCTCACAAGAAAGCGAGTTGAAGAAAGGAGCTCACGGGCACTGTAATTCACAAACGTGCAGAGTTATAAATGACAGCTATCGTCCAAAAATATACTGAAGTAAGGCTGCCAAGAGGACTTGAAAGCGGGGCAGAATTGCAGGAAACCGATTTTAGGAGGTAGACTGGAATTGCATTTAAAGCATAGGAAAAGAGGCAGAACGTGGACAATGATGCACTTGGCCAAAAAGGGCGTATGCGTTTTTTCCTGAATATATTCAGGAAAAAACGCATACGCCCTTTTTGGCCAACCAAGCAAGCTTGCACAGGAAATCTGCACTACAATGAAGTTTCACTTCCCCCCTGTCAAAGGGACCATCTGAAAAAAGTGTAAAATCCAGAAAGGCAGGACAGGCCATGGAGAACTGGGAGCCTTGTTATGCTGATGGGCGGGTTGTAAATTGCCAACAGCCACTAGGGAGAAGTGTATGGTGTTTCCTGAAACATCTAAAAAACAAAGCAACAGAGCCTAGGGCACTTCCACTTATGGTCCTATAGCTTAGGGAAATTAAAATCAAAAAGACACAGCCACCCCAAAGTTTGGGATGGCTCTGTTTACAAGAACCTCGTTTATGGTACAAGTTCAATATCGCAGAAAGTGAAAAATGGATAAAGAATTTGTGCTACTTACGTACAATGCAATATCACTCAGCAATGAAATCTCTGTCAACAGGCCTGTAGCAGAAAATGAGTGGGTTCAGGTATGATGATTCTAACTGAAATAAGTCACACAGAAAAAGAAACATCGTAAGATATCACTAATACACGGAATGTAAACTTGGCTACACAGGAACTGAATTACAAAACAGAACAGTGTCTCAAATTTAGAAAACCAACTTATGCTTGCTTAAGGGGAAAGGTGAGTTGGGGTGCTTCATAAAACCAGAGATTGAAATGAGCACAGATAAAGTTCCTTAAGCCAAATATGGAATAGACAAGAGCTACTCCTTGCTCAACGAAATGGACTCAACACCCCATATTAAACGCCAATGAATGTACCTGACTAGAAAGTATCTTAAAACCTATGGATTGCTATGTCTCTGAAAGAGAATCAACCATGTGTACAGGGGCATAAACGCAGCAGTGATAGGATTGGAGAGGTTCGGTGAGCAAATGAAGACCCTTTGAAGTCATATTGCATGGTACCCATTCCACGGGTCTCAACTCTCCAGGTTTAAGGAATTCTTCCTTCAGCTGAAACATGCATATGGAACCCAGAGTATGATCAACCATGTGATCGGGAGACGTGTTTAAGTATGTCTCAGTTTTCGTCCCCTGGTACTCGGGTGCAACATTCCAGACGATTTACTAACACTCTCCTGACTTGGAGAGTCAGTGCCTTTAACGTCCTGTTTGGCCCAGTTTGCAATTTCTGCGGAAGATGAACAGGAATAGGGAGAACCAATGAGAGACTACCTGGAGGTGTCTGGAAGGGCAAATTTAACTCTCATTTCCCACCAGGAAGAGGAATTAACCAAAGGCTCAGCATGCCGTGCCGGAACCAGATTAGGGCCTGAAGCAATCCTGCAGTGTTGCGGCCAGCTCACAAGAAAGCGAGTTGAAGAAAGGAGCTCAGGGGCACTGTAATTCACAAACCTGCAGAGTTATAAATGACAGCTATCGTCCAAAAATATACTGAAGTAAGGCTGCCAAGAGGACTTGAAAGCGGGGAAGAATTGCAGGAAACCGATTTCAGGAGGTAGACTGGAATTGCATTTAAAGCATAGGAAAAGAGGAAGAACGTCCACAATGATGCACTTGGACAAAAATATCGTATGCGTTTTTTCCTGAATATATTCAGGAAAAAACGCATACACCATTTTTGGCCAACCAAGCAAGCTTGCAAAGGAAATCTGCACTACAATGAAGTCTCACTTCCCCCCAGTCAAAAGGGCCATCTTAAAAAAGTGTAAAATCTAGAAAGGCAGGACAGGCCATGGAGAACTGGGAGCCCTGTTATGCTGATGGGCGGTATGTAAATTGCCAACAGCCACTCGGGAGAAGTGTATGGTGTTTCCTGAAACATCTAAAAAACAAAGCAACAGAGCCTAGGTCAAATCCACTTATGGTCCTATAGCTTAGAGAAATTAAAATAAAAAAGATACAGCCACCCCAAAGTTTGGGATGGCTCTGTTTACAAGAATCTCGTTTATGGTACAAGTTCAATATCGCAGAAAGTGAAAAATGGATAAAGAAGTTGTGGTACTTACGTACAATGCAATATCACTCAGCAATGAAATCTATGTCAACAGGCCTGTAGCAGAAAATGAGTGGGTTCAGGTATGATGATTCTAACTGAAATAAGTCACACAGAAAAAGAAACATCATAAGATATCACTAATACACGGAATGTAAACTTGGCTACACAGGAACTGGATTACAAAACACAACAGGGTCTCAAATTTAGAAAACCAACTTATGCTTGCTTAAGGGGAAAGGTGAGTTGGGGTGCTGCATAAAACCAGAGATTGAAATGAGCACAGATAAAGTTCCTTAAGCCAAATATGGAATAGACAAGAGCTACTCCTTGCTCAACGAAATGGACTCAACACCCCATATTAAACGCCTAAGAATGTACCTGACTAGTAAGTATCTTAAAACCTATGGATTGCTATGTCTCTGAAAGAGAATCAAGCGTGTGTACAGGGACATAAACGCAGAAGTGTTAGGATTGGAGAGGTTCGGTGAGCAAATGAAGACCCTTTGAAGTCATATTGCATGGTACCCATTCCACGGGTCTCAACTCTCCAGCTTTAAGGGAATCTTCCTTCAGCTGAAACATGCATGTGGAACCCAGAGTATGATCAACCATGTGATCGGGAGACATGTTCAAATATGTCTCAGTTTTCGTCCCCTGGTACTCGGGTGCAACATTCCAGACGCTTTACTAACACTCTCCCGACTTGGAGAGTCAGTGCCTTTAACCTCCTGTTTTACCCAGTTTGCAAATTCCGCGGAAGATGTACAGGAATAGGGAGAACCAATGAGAGACTAGCTGGAGGTGTCTGGACGGGCAAATTTAACTCTCATTTCCCACCAGTAAGAGGAATTATCCAAAGGCTCAGCGTGCCATGCCGGAACCAGATTAGGGCCTGAAGCAATCCTGCGGTGCTGCGGCCAGCTCACAAGAAAGCGAGTTGAAGAAAGGAGCTCAGGGGCACTGTAATTCACAAACCTGCAGAGTTATAAATGACAGCTATCGTCCAAAAATATACTGAAGTAAGGCTGCCAAGAGGACTTGAAAGCGGGGCAGAATTGCAGGAAACCGATTTCAGGAGGTAGACTGGAATTGCATTTAAAGCATAGGAAAAGAGGCAGAACGTCGACAATGATGCACATGGCCAAAAAGTGCGTATGCGTTTTTTCCTGAATATATTCAGGAAAAAACGCATACGCCCTTTTTGGCCAACCAAGCAAGCTTGCAAAGGAAATCTGCACTACAATGAAGTCTCACTTCCCCGCGGTCAAAAGGGCCATCTGAAAAAAGTGTAAAATCCAGAAAGGCAGGACAGGCCATGGAGAACTGGGAGCATTGTTATGCTGATGGGTGGGATGTAAATTGCCAACAGCCACTTGGGAGAAGTGTATGGTGTTTCCTGAAACATCTAAAAAACAAAGCAAGAGAGTCTAGGGCACTTCCACTTATGGTCCTATAGCTTAGGGAAATTAAAATCAAAAAGACACAGCCACCCAAATGTTTGGGACGGCTCTGTTTACAAGAACTTCGTTTATGGTACAAGTTCAATATCGCAGAAAGTGAAAAATGGATAAAGAATTTGTGCTACTTACGTACAATGCAATATCACTCAGCAATGAAATCTCTGTTAACAGGCCTGTAGCACAAAATGAGTGGGTTCAGGTATGATGATTCTAACTGAAATAAGTCACACAGAAAAAGAAACATCATAAGATATCACTAATACACGGAATGTAAAGTTGGCTACACAGGAACTGAATTACAAAACAGAACAGGGTCTCAAATTTAGAAAACCAACTTATGCTTGCTTAAGGGGAAAGGTGAGTTGGGATGCAGCATAAAACCAGAGATTGAAATGAACACAGATAAAGTTCCTTAAGCCAAATATGGAATAGACAAGAGCTACTCCTTATTCAACGAAATGGACTCAACACCGCATATTAAACGCCTAAGAATGTACCTGACTAGTAAGTATCTTAAAACCTATGGATTGCTATGTCTCTGAAAGAGAATCAAGCATGTGTACAGGAACATAAACGCAGAAGTGTTAGGATTGGAGAGGTTCGGTGAGCAAATGAAGACCCTTTGAAGTCATATTGCATGGTACCCATTCCACCGGTCTCAACTCTCCAGGTTTAAGGGAATCTTCCTTCAGCTGAAACATGCATGTGGAACCCAGAGTATGATCAACCATGTGATCGGGAGACGTGTTCAAATATGTCTCAGTTGTCGTCCCCTGGTACTCGGGTGCAACATTCCAGACGATTTACTAACAGTCTCCTGACATGGAGAGTCAGTGCCTTTAACGTCCTGTTTGGCCCAGTTTGCAATTTCTGCGGAAGATGAACAGGAATAGGGAGAAACAATGAGAGACTAGCTGGAGGTGTCTGGACGGGCAAATTTAACTCTCATTTCCCACCAGTAAGAGGAATTATCCAAAGGCTCAGCGTGCCATGCCGGAACCAGATTAGGGCCTGAAGCAATCCTGCGGTGCTGCGGCCAGCTCACAAGAAAGCGAGTTGAAGAAAGGAGCTCAGGGGCACTGTAATTCACAAACCTGCAGAGTTATAAATGACAGCTATCGTCCAAAAATATACTGAAGTAAGGCTTCCAAGAGGACTTGAAAGCGGAGCAGAATTGCAGGAAACCGATTTCAGGAGGTAGACTGGAATTGCATTTAAAGCATAGGAAAAGAGGCAGAACGTCCACAATGATGCACTTGGCCAAAAAGTGCGTATGCGTTTTTTCCTGAATATATTCAGGAAAAAACGCATACGCCCTTTTTGGCCAACCAAGCAAGCTTGCAGAGGAAATCTGCACTACAATGAAGTCTCACTTCCCCCCGGTCAAAAGGGCCATCTGAAAAAAGTGTAAAATCCAGAAAGGCAGGACAGGCCATGGAGAACTGGGAGCATTGTTATGCTGATGGGTGGGATGTAAATTGCCAACAGCCACTTGGGAGAAGTGTATGGTGTTTCCTGAAACATCTAAAAAACAAAGCAAGAGAGCCTAGGGCACTTCCACTTATGGTCCTATAGCTTAGGGAAATTAAAATCAAAAAGACACAGCCACCCCAAAGTTTGGGACGGCTCTGTTTACAAGAACCTTGTTTATGGTACAAGTTCAATATCGCAGAAAGTGAAAAATGGATAAAGAAGTTGTGGTACTTACGTACAATGCAATATCACTCAGCAATGAAATCTATGTCATCAGGCCCGTAGGAGCATAGTGAGTGGATTCAGGTATGATGATTCTAGCTGAAATAAGTCACACAGAAAAAGAAACATCATAAGATATCACTAATACATGGAATGTAAACTTGGCTACACAGAAACTGAATTACAAAACAGAACAGGGTGTCAAATGAAGAAAACCAACTTATGCTTGCTTAAGGGGAAAGGTGAGTTGGGGTGCTGCATAAAACCAGAGATTGAAATGAGCACAGATAAAGTTCCTTAAGCCAAATATGGAATAGACAAGAGCTACTCCTTGCTCAATGAAATGGACTCAACACCCCATATTAAACGCCTAAGAATGTACCTGACTAGTAAGTATCTTAAAACCTATGGATTGCTATGTCTCCGAAAGAGAATCAAGCATGTGTACAGGGGCATAAACGCAGCAGTGATAGGATTGGAGAGGTTCGGTGATCAAATGAAGACCCTTTGAAGTCATATTGCATGGTACCCATTCCATGGGTCTCAACTCTCCAGGTTTAAGGAATTCTTCCTTCAGCTGAAACATGCATGTGGAACCCAGAGTATGAACAACCGTGTGATCGGGAGACGTGTTCCAATATGTCTCAGTTCTCGTCCCCTGGTACTCGGGTGCAACATTCCAGACGCTTTACTAACACTCTCCTGACTTGGAGAGTCAGTGCCTTTAACGTCCTGTTTGGCCCAGTTTGCAATTTCTGCGGAAGATGAACAGGAATAGGGAGAACCAATGAGAGACTAGCTGGAGGTGTCTGGACGGGCAAATTTAACTCTCATTTCCCACCAGTAAGAGGAATTATCCAAAGGCTCAGCGTGCCATGCCGGAACCAGATTAGGGCCTGAAGCAATCCTGCGGTGCTGCGGCCAGCTCACAAGAAAGCGAGTTGAAGAAAGGAGCTCAGGGGCACTGTAATTCACAAACCTGCAGAGTTATAAATGACAGCCATCGTCCAAAAATATACTGAAGTAAGGCTGCCAAGAGGAATTGAAAGCGGGGCAGAATTGCAGGAAACCGATTTCAGGAGGTAGACTGCAATTGCATTTAAAGCATAGGAAAAGAGGCAGAACGTGGACAATGATGCACTTGGCCAAAAAGGGCGTATGCGTTTTTTCCTGAATATATTCAGGAAAAAACGCATACGCCCTTTTTGGCCAACCAAGCAAGCTTGCAAAGGAAATCTGCACTACAAAGAAGTCTCACTTCCCCCTGGTCAAAAGGGCCATCTGAAAAAAGTGTAAAATCCAAAAAGGCAGGACAGGCCATGGAGAACTGGGAGCCTTGTTATGCTGATGGGCGGGATGTAAATTGCCAACAGCCACTCAGGAGAAGTGTATGGTGTTTCCTGAAACATCAAAAAAACAAAGCAACAGAGCCTAGGGCATTTCCACTTATGGCCCTATAGCTTAGGGAAATTAAAATCAAAAAGACACAGCCACCCCTAAGTTTGGGACGGCTCTGTTTACAAGAAACTCGTTTACGGGACAAGTTCAATATCACAAAAAGTGAAAAATGGATAAAGAAGTTGTGGTACTTACGTACAATGCAATATCACTCAGCAATGAAATCTATGTCATCAGGCCCATAGCAGCATAATGAGTGGATTCAGGTTTGATGATTCTAACTGAAATAAGTCACACAGAAAAAGAAACATCATAAGATATTTCTAATACACGGAATGTAAACCTGGCTACACAGGAACTGGATTACAAAACAGAACAGGGTCTCAAATTTAGAAAACCAACTTATGCTTGCTTAAGGGGAAAGGTGAGTTGGGGTGCTGCATAAAACCAGAGATTGAAATGAGCACAGATAAAGTTCCTTAAGCCAAATATGCAATACACAAGAGCTACTCCTTGCTCAACGAAATGGACTCAACACCCCATATTAAACGCCTAAGAATATACCTGACTAGTAAGTATCTTAAAACCTATGGATCGCTATGTCTCCGAAAGAGAATCAAGCGTGTGTACAGGGGCATAAACGCAGCAGTGATAGGATTGGAGAGGTTCGGTGAGAAAATGAAGACCCTTTGAAGTCATATTGCATGGTACCCATTCCACGGGTCTCAACTCTCCAGGTTTAAGGGATTCTTCCTTCACCTAAATCATACATGTGGAACCCAGAGTATGATCAACCGTGTGATCGGGAGACGTGTTCCAATATGTCTCAGTTCTCGTCCCCTGGTACTCGGGTGCAACATTCCAGACGCTTTACTGACACTCTCCCGACTGGGAGAGTCAGTGCCTTTAACCTCCTGTTTGGCCCAGTTTGCAATTTCTGCAGAAGATGAACAGGAATAGGGAGAACCAATGAGAGACTAGCTGGAGGTGTCTGGACGGGCAAATTTAACTCTCATTTCCCACCAGGAAAAGGAATTAACCAAAGGCTCAGCGTGCCGTGCCGGAACCAGATTAGGGCCTGAAGCAATCTTGCGGTGTTGCGGCCAGCTCACAAGAAAGCGAGTTGAAGAAAGGAGCTCAGGGGCACTGTAATTCACAAACCTGCAGAGTTATAAATGACAGCTATCGTCCAAAAATATACTGAAGTAAGGCTGCCAAGAGGACTTGAAAGCGGGGCAGAATTGCAGGAAACCGATTTCAGGAGGTAGACTGGAATTGCATTTAAAGCATAGGAAAAGAGGCAGAACGTCGACAATGATGCACTTGGCCAAAAAGGGCGTATGCGTTTTTTCCTGAATATATTCAGGAAAAAACGAATACGCCCATTTTGGCCAACCAAGCAAGCTTGCAAATGAAATCTGCACTACAATGAAGTCTCACTTCCCCCCGGTCAAAACGGCCATCTGAAAAAAGTGTAAAATCCAGAAAGGCAACACAGGCCATGGAGAACTGGGAGCCTTGTTATGCTGATGGGCGGGATGTAAATTGCCAACAGCCACTTGGGAGAAGTGTATGGTGTTTCCTGAAACATCTAAGAAACAAAGCAACAGAGCCTAGGGCACTTCCACTTATGGCCCTAAAGCTTAGGGAAATTAAAATCAAAAAGACACAGCCACCCCTGTGTTTGGGACAGCTCTGTTCAGAAGAAACTCGTTTAAGGGACTAGTTCAATATCGCAGAAAGTGAAAAATGGATAAAGAAGTTGTGGTACTTACGTACAATGCAATATCACTCAGCAATGAAATCTATGTCATCAGGCCCATAACAGCATAATGAGTGGATTCAGGTATGATTCTAACTGAAGTAAGTCACACAATAAAAAAAATCATAAGATATCACTGATACACGGAATGTAAACTTGGCTACACAGGAACTGGATTACAAAACAGAACAGGGTCTCAAATTTAGAAAACCAACTTATGCTTGCTTAAGGGGAAAGTTGAGTTGGGGTGCTGCATAAAACCAGAGATTGAAATGAGCACAGATAAAGTTCCTTAAGCCAAATATGTAATAGACAAGAGCTACTCCTTGCTCAACGAAATGGACTCAACACCCCATATTAAACGCCTAACAATGTAGCTGACTAGAAAGTATCTTAAAAGCTATGGATTGCTATGTCTCCGAAAGAGAATCAAGCATGTGTACAGGGGCATAAACGCAGCAGTGATAGGATTGGAGAGGTTCGGTGAGCAAATGAAGACCCTTTGAAGTCATATTGCATGGTACCCATTCCACGGGTCTCAACTCTCCAGGTTTAAGGGATTCTTCCTTCAGCTAAATCATGCATGTGGAACCCAGAGTATGATCAACCGTGTGATGGGGAGACGTGTTCCAATATGTCTCAGTTCTCGTCCCCTGGTACTCGGGTGCAACATTCCAGACACTTTATTAACACTCTCCCGGCTTGGAGAGTCAGTGCCTTTAACCTCCTGTTTGGCCCAGTTTGCAATTTCTGTGGAAGATGAACAGGAATACGGAGAACCAACGAGAGACTAGCTAGAGGTGTCTGGACGGGCAAATTTAACTCTCATTTCCCACCAGTTAGAGGAATTAACCAAAGGCTCAGCGGGCCGTGCCAGAACCAGATTAGGGCCTGAAGCAATCCTGCGGTGTTGCGGCCAGCTCACAAGAAAGCGAGTTGAAGAAAGGAGCTCAGGGGCACTGTAATTCACAAAGCTGCAGAGTTATAAATGACAGCTATCGTCCAAAAATATACTGAAGTAAGGCTGCCAAGAGGACTTGAAAGTGGGGAAGAATTGCAGGAAACCGATTTCAGGAGGTAGACTGGAATTGCATTTAAAGCATAGGAAAAGAGGCAGAACGTCGACAATGATGCACTTGGCCAAAAAGGGCGTATGCGTTTTTTCCTGAATATATTCAGGAAAAAACGCATACGCCCTTTTTGGCCAACCAAGCAAGCTTGCAAAGGAAATCTGCACTAAAATGAAGTCTCACTTCCCCCCGGTCAAAAGGGCCATCTGAAAAAAGTGTAAAATCCAGAAAGGCAGGACAGGCCATGGAGAACTGGGAGCATTGTTATGCTGATGGGCGGGATGTAAATTGCCAACAGCCACTCAGGAGAAGTGTATGGTGTTTCCTGAAACATCTAAAAAACAAAGCAACAGAGCCTAGGGCACTTCCAGTTATGGCCCTATAGCTTAGGGAAATTAAAATCAAAAAGACACAGCCACCCCAAAGTTTGGGATGGCTCTGCTTAGAAGAAACTCGTTTACGGGACAAGTTCAATATCGCAGAAAGTGAAAAATGGATAAAGCAGTAGTGGTACTTACGTACAATGCAATATCACTCAGCAATGAAATCTATGTCATGAGGTCCGTAGCAGCATAATGAGTGGATTAAGGTATGATGATTCTATCTGAAATAAGTCACAAGAAAAACAAACATCATAAGATATCACTAATACACGGAATGTAAACTTGGCTACACAGGAACTGGATTACAAAAGAGAACAGGGTCTCAAATTTAGAAAACCAACTTATGCTTGCTTAAGGGGAAATGTGAGTTGGGGTGCTGCATAAAACCAGAGATTGAAATGAACACAGATAAAGTTCCTTACGCCAAATATGGAATAGACAAGAGCTACTCCTTGCTCAACGAAATGGACTCAACACCCCATATTAAACGCCTAAGAATGTACCTGACTAGTAAGTATCTTAAAACCTATGGATCGCTATGTCTCAAAAAAAAAATCAAGCGTGTGTACAGGGGCATAAACGCAGCAGTGATAGGATTGTAGAGGTTTGGTGAGCAAATGAAGACCCTTTGAAGTCATATTGCATGGTACCCATTCCACGGGTCTCAACTCTCCAGGTTTAAGGGATTCTTCCTTCAGCTAAATCAGGCATGTGGAACCCAGAGTATGATCAGCCATGTGATCGGGAGACGTGTTCCAATATGTCTCAGTTCTCGTCCCCTGGTACTCGAGTGCAACATTCCAGACGCTTTACTAACACTCTCCCGACTTGGAAAGTCAGAGCCTTTAACCTCCTGTTTGGTCCAGTTTGCAATTTCTGCGGAAGATGAACAGGAATAGCGAGAAACAATGAGAGACTAGCTGTAGGTGTCTGGACGGGCAAATTTAACTCTCATTTCCCACCAGGAAGAGGAATTAACCAAAGGCTCAGCATGCCGTGCTGGAACCAGATTAGGGCCTGAAGCAATCCTGCGGTGTTGCGGCCAGCTCACAAGAAAGCGAGTTGAAGAAAGGAGCTCAGGGGCACTGTAATTCACAAACCTGCAGAGTTATAAATGACAGCTATCGTCCAAAAATATACTGAAGTAAGGCTGCCAAGAGGACTTGAAAGCGGGGCAGAATTGCAGGAAACCGATTTCAGGAGGTAGACTGGAATTGCATTTAAAGCATAGGAAAAGAGGCAGAACGTCCACAATGATGCACTTGGCCAAAAACGGCGTATGCGTTTTTTCCTGAATATATTCAGGAAAAAACGCATACGCCCTTTTTGGCCAACCAAGCAAGCTTGCAAAGGAAATCTGCACTACAATGAAGTCTCACTTCCCCCCGGTCAAAAGGGCCATCTGAAAAAAGTGTAAAATACAGAAAGGCAGGACAGGCCATGGAGAACTGGGAGCCTTGTTATGCTGATGGGCGGGATGTAAATTGCCAACAGCCACTGGTTAGAAGTGTATGGTGTTTCCTGAAACATCTAAAAAACAAAGCAACAGAGCCTAGGGCACTTCCACTTATGGTCCTATAACTTAGGGAAATTAAAATCAAAAAGACACAGCCACCCCAACGTTTGGGACGGCTCTGTTTACAAGAACCTCGTTTACGGTACATGTTCAATATCGCAGAAAGTGAAAAATGGATAAAGAAGTTGTGGTAGTTACGTACAATGCAATATCACTCAGCAATGAAATCTATGTCATCTGGCCCGTAGCAGCATAATGAGTGGATTCAAGTATGATGATTCTAACTGAAATAAGTCACACAGAAAAAGGAACATCATAAGATATCACTAATACACGGAATGTAAACTTGGTTACACAGGAACTGGATTACAAAACAGAAGAGGGTCTCAAATTTAGAAAACCAACTTATGCTTGTTTAAGGGGAAAGGTGAGTTGGGGTGCTGCATAAAACCAGAGATTGAAATGAGCACAGATAAAGTTCCTTAAGCCAAATATGTAATAGACAAGGGCTACTCCTTGCTCAGCGAAATGGACTCAAAACCCCATATTAAACGCCTAACAATGTCCCTGACTAGTAAGTATCTTAAAACTTATGGATTGCTATGTCTCTGAAAGAGAATCAAGCGTGAGTACAGGGGCATAAACGCAGCAGTGATAGGATTGGAGAGGTTCGGTGAGCAAATGAAGACCCTTTGAATTCATATTGCATGGTACCCATTCCACGGGTCTCAACTCTCCAAGTTTAAGGGATTCTTCCTTCAGCTAAAAAATGCATGTGGAACACAGAGTGTGATCAACCGTGTGATCGGGAGACGTGTTCTAATATGTCTCAGTTCTCACCCCCTGGTACTCGGGTGCAACATTGCAGACGCTTTACTAACATTTTCCCGACTTGGAGAGACAGTGCCTTTAACCTCCTGTTTGGCCCAGTTTGCAATTTCTGCGGAAGATGAACAGGAATAGGGAGAACCAATGAGAGACTAGCTGGAGGTGTCTGGACGGGCAAATTTAACTCTCATTTCCCACCAGGAAGAGGAATTAACCAAAGGCTCAGCGTGCCGTGCCAGAACCAAATTAGGGCCCGAAGCAATCGTGCGGTGTTGCGGCCAGCTCACAAGAAAGCGAGTTGAAGAAAGGAGCTCAGGGGCACTGTAATTCACAAACCTGCAGACTTATAAATGACAGCTATCGTCCAAAAATCTACTGAAGTAAGGGTGCCAAGAGGACTTGAAAGTGGGGCAGAATTGCAGGAAACCGATTTCAGGAGGTAGACTTGATTTGCATTTAAAGCATAGGAAAAGAGGCAGAACGTCCACAATGATGCACTTGCCAAAAAGGGCATATGCGTTTTTTCCTGAATATATTCAGGAAAAAACGCATATGCCCTTTTTGGCCAACCAAGCAAGCTTGCAAAGGAAATCTGCACTACAATGAAGTCTCACTTCCCCCCAGTCAAAAGGGCCATCTGAAAAAAGTGTAAAATCCAGAAAGGCAGGATAGGCCATGGAGAACTGGGAGCCTTGTTATGCTGATGGGCGGGATGTAAATTGCCAACAGCCACTCAGGAGAAGTGTATGGTGTTTCCTGGAACATTTAAAACGAAGCAACCGAGCCTAGGGCACTTCCACTTATAGTCCTATAGCTTAGGGAAATTAAAATCAAAGAGACACAGCCACCCCAAAGTTTGGGATGGCTCTGTTTACAAGAAACTCTTTTACGGGACAAGTTCAATATCGCAGAAAGTGAAAAATGGATAAAGAAGTTGTGGTACTTACATACAATGCAATATCACTCAGCAATGAAATCTATGTCATCATGCCCATAGCAGCATAATGAGTGGTTTCAGGTATGATGATTCTAACTGAAATAAGTCACAGAGAAAAAGAAACATCATAAGATATCACTAATACACGGAATGTAAACTTGGCTACACAGAACTGGATTACAAAACAGAACAGGGTCTCAAATTTAGAAAACCAACTTATGCTTGCTTAAGGGGAAAGGTGAGTTGGGGTGCTGCAAAAAACCAGAGATTGAAATGAGCACAGATAAATTTCCTTAAGCGAAATATGTAATAGACAAGAGCTACTCCTTGCTTAACGAAATGGACTCAACACCCCATATTAAACGCCTAAGAATGTACCTGACTAGTAAGTATCTTAAAACCTATGGATCGCTATGTCTCCAAAAGAGAATCAAGCGTGTGTACAGGGGCATAAACGCAGCAGTGATAGGATTGTAGAGGTTTGGTGAGCAAATGAAGACCCTTTGAAGTCATATTGCATGGTACCCATTCCACGGGTCTCAACTCTCCAGGTTTAAGGGATTCTTCCTTCAGCTAAATCAGGCATGTGGAACCCAGAGTATGATCAGCCATGTGATCGGGAGACGTGTTCCAATATGTCTCAGTTCTCGTCCCCTGGTACTCGAGTGCAACATTCCAGACGCTTTACTAACACTCTCCCGACTTGGAGAGTCAGAGCCTTTAACCTCCTGTTTGGTCCAGTTTGCAATTTCTGCGGAAGATGAACAGGAATAGCGAGAAACAATGAGAGACTAGCTGTAGGTGTCTGGACGGGCAAATTTAACTCTCATTTCCCACCAGGAAGAGGAATTAACCAAAGGCTCAGCATGCCGTGCTGGAACCAGATTAGGGCCTGAAGCAATCCTGCGGTGTTGCGGCCAGCTCACAAGAAAGCGAGTTGAAGAAAGGAGCTCAGGGGCACTGTAATTCACAAACCTGCAGAGTTATAAATGACAGCTATCGTCCAAAAATATACTGAAGTAAGGCTGCCAAGAGGACTTGAAAGCGGGGCAGAATTGCAGGAAACCGATTTCAGGAGGTAGACTGGAATTGCATTTAAAGCATAGGAAAAGAGGCAGAACGTCCACAATGATGCACTTGGCCAAAAACGGCGTATGCGTTTTTTCCTGAATATATTCAGGAAAAAACGCATACGCCCTTTTTGGCCAACCAAGCAAGCTTGCAAAGGAAATCTGCACTACAATGAAGTCTCACTTCCCCCCGGTCAAAAGGGCCATCTGAAAAAAGTGTAAAATACAGAAAGGCAGGACAGGCCATGGAGAACTGGGAGCCTTGTTATGCTGATGGGCGGGATGTAAATTGCCAACAGCCACTGGTTAGAAGTGTATGGTGTTTCCTGAAACATCTAAAAAACAAAGCAACAGAGCCTAGGGCACTTCCACTTATGGTCCTATAACTTAGGGAAATTAAAATCAAAAAGACACAGCCACCCCAACGTTTGGGACGGCTCTGTTTACAAGAACCTCGTTTACGGTACATGTTCAATATCGCAGAAAGTGAAAAATGGATAAAGAAGTTGTGGTAGTTACGTACAATGCAATATCACTCAGCAATGAAATCTATGTCATCTGGCCCGTAGCAGCATAATGAGTGGATTCAAGTATGATGATTCTAACTGAAATAAGTCACACAGAAAAAGGAACATCATAAGATATCACTAATACACGGAATGTAAACTTGGTTACACAGGAACTGGATTACAAAACAGAAGAGGGTCTCAAATTTAGAAAACCAACTTATGCTTGTTTAAGGGGAAAGGTGAGTTGGGGTGCTGCATAAAACCAGAGATTGAAATGAGCACAGATAAAGTTCCTTAAGCCAAATATGTAATAGACAAGGGCTACTCCTTGCTCAGCGAAATGGACTCAAAACCCCATATTAAACGCCTAACAATGTCCCTGACTAGTAAGTATCTTAAAACTTATGGATTGCTATGTCTCTGAAAGAGAATCAAGCGTGAGTACAGGGGCATAAACGCAGCAGTGATAGGATTGGAGAGGTTCGGTGAGCAAATGAAGACCCTTTGAATTCATATTGCATGGTACCCATTCCACGGGTCTCAACTCTCCAAGTTTAAGGGATTCTTCCTTCAGCTAAAAAATGCATGTGGAACACAGAGTGTGATCAACCGTGTGATCGGGAGACGTGTTCTAATATGTCTCAGTTCTCACCCCCTGGTACTCGGGTGCAACATTGCAGACGCTTTACTAACATTTTCCCGACTTGGAGAGACAGTGCCTTTAACCTCCTGTTTGGCCCAGTTTGCAATTTCTGCGGAAGATGAACAGGAATAGGGAGAACCAATGAGAGACTAGCTGGAGGTGTCTGGACGGGCAAATTTAACTCTCATTTCCCACCAGGAAGAGGAATTAACCAAAGGCTCAGCGTGCCGTGCCAGAACCAAATTAGGGCCCGAAGCAATCGTGCGGTGTTGCGGCCAGCTCACAAGAAAGCGAGTTGAAGAAAGGAGCTCAGGGGCACTGTAATTCACAAACCTGCAGACTTATAAATGACAGCTATCGTCCAAAAATCTACTGAAGTAAGGGTGCCAAGAGGACTTGAAAGCGGGGCAGAATTGCAGGAAACCGATTTCAGGAGGTAGACTTGATTTGCATTTAAAGCATAGGAAAAGAGGCAGAACGTCCACAATGATGCACTTGCCAAAAAGGGCATATGCGTTTTTTCCTGAATATATTCAGGAAAAAACGCATATGCCCTTTTTGGCCAACCAAGCAAGCTTGCAAAGGAAATCTGCACTACAATGAAGTCTCACTTCCCCCCAGTCAAAAGGGCCATCTGAAAAAAGTGTAAAATCCAGAAAGGCAGGATAGGCCATGGAGAACTGGGAGCCTTGTTATGCTGATGGGCGGGATGTAAATTGCCAACAGCCACTCAGGAGAAGTGTATGGTGTTTCCTGGAACATTTAAAACGAAGCAACCGAGCCTAGGGCACTTCCACTTATAGTCCTATAGCTTAGGGAAATTAAAATCAAAGAGACACAGCCACCCCAAAGTTTGGGATGGCTCTGTTTACAAGAAACTCTTTTACGGGACAAGTTCAATATCGCAGAAAGTGAAAAATGGATAAAGAAGTTGTGGTACTTACATACAATGCAATATCACTCAGCAATGAAATCTATGTCATCATGCCCATAGCAGCATAATGAGTGGTTTCAGGTATGATGATTCTAACTGAAATAAGTCACAGAGAAAAAGAAACATCATAAGATATCACTAATACACGGAATGTAAACTTGGCTACACAGAACTGGATTACAAAACAGAACAGGGTCTCAAATTTAGAAAACCAACTTATGCTTGCTTAAGGGGAAAGGTGAGTTGGGGTGCTGCAAAAAACCAGAGATTGAAATGAGCACAGATAAATTTCCTTAAGCGAAATATGTAATAGACAAGAGCTACTCCTTGCTTAACGAAATGGACTCAACACCCCATATTAAACGCCTAAGAATGTACCTGACTAGTAAGTATCTTAAAACCTATGGATCGCTATGTCTCCGAAAAAGAATCAAGCTTGTGTACAGGGGCATAAACGCAGCAGTGATAGGATTGGAGAGGTTCGGTGAGCAAATGAAGACCCTTTGAAGTCATATTGCATGGTACCCATTCCACGGGTCTCAACTCTCCAGGTTTACGGGATTCTTCCTTCAGCTAAAGCATGCATGTGGAACCCAGAGTATGATCAACCGTGTGATCGGGAGACGTGTTCAAATATGTCTCAGTTTTCGTCCCCTGGTACTCGGGTGCAACATTACAGACGCTTTACTAACACTCTCCAGTCTTGGAGAGTCAGGGCCTTTAACCTCCTGTTTGGCCCAGTTTGCAATTTCTGCGGAAGATGAAAAGGAATAGGGAGAACCAATGAGAGACTAGCTGGAGGTGTCTGGACGGGCAAATTTAACTCTCATTTCCCACCAGGAAGAGGAATTAACCAAAGGCTCAGCGTGCCGTGCCGGAACCAGATTAGGGCCTGAAGCAATCCTGCGGTGTTGCGGCCAGCTCACAAGAAAGCGAGTTGAAGAAAGGAGCTCAGGGGCACTGTAATTCACAAACCTGCAGAGTTATAAATGACAGCTATCATCCAAAACTATACTGAAGTAAGGCTGCCAAGAGGACTTGAAAGCGGGGCAGAATTGCAGGAAACCGATTTCAGGAGGTAGACTGGAATTGCATTTAAAGCATAGGAAAAGAGGCAGAAGGTCGACAATGATGCACTTGGCCAAAAAGGGCGTATGCGTTTTTTCCTGAATATATTCAGGAAAAAACGCATACGCCCTTTTTGGCCAACCAAGCAAGCTTGCAAAGGAAATCTGCACTACAATGAAGTCTCACTTCCCCCCGGTCAAAAGGGCCATCTGAAAAAAGTGTAAAATCCAGAAAGGCAGGACAGGCCATGGAGAACTGGGAGCCTTGTTATGCTGATGGGCGGGATGTAAATTGCCAACAGCCACTGGGGAGAAGTGTATGGTGTTTCCTGAAACATCTAAAAAACAAAGCAACAGAGCCTAGGGCACTTCCACTTATGGTCCTATAGCTTAGGGAAATTAAAATCAAAAAGACACAGCCACCCCAAAGTTTGGGATGGTTCTGTTTACAAGAAACTCGTTTACGGTACAAGTTCAATATCGCATAAAGCGAAAAATGGATAAAGAAGTTGTGGTACTTACGTACAATGCAATATCACTCAGCAATGACATCTATGTCATCAGGCCCATAGCAGCATAATGAGTGGATTCAGGTATGATGATTCTAACTGAAATAAGTCACACAGAAAAAGAAACATCATAAGATATCACTAATACACGGAATGTAAACTTGGCTACACAGGAACTGAATTTCAAAACAGAACATGGTCCCAAATTTAGAAAATCAACTTATCCTTGCTTAAGGGGAAAGGTGAGTTGGGGTGCTGCATAAAACCAGAGATTGAAATGAGCACAAATAAAGTTCCTTAAGCCAAATATGTAATAGACAAGAGCTACTCCTTGCTCAACGAAATGGACTCAAAACCCCATATTAAACGCCTAAGAATGTACCTGACTAGTAATATCTTAAAATCTATGGATTGCTATGTCTCCGAAAGAGAATCAAGCATGTGTAGAGGGGCATAAACGCAGCAGTGATAGGATTGGAGAGGTTCGGTGAGCAAACGAAGACCCTTTGAAGTCATATTGAATGGTACCCATTCCACGGGTCTCAACTCTCCAGGTTTAAGGGATTCTTCCTTCAGCTAAAACATGCATGTGGAACCCAGAGTATGATCAACCGTGTGATCGGGAGACGTGTTCAAATATGTCTCAGTTTTCCTCCCCTGGTAAACGGGTGCAACATTCCAGATGCTTTACTAACACTCTCCCGACTTGGAGAGTCAGTGCCTTTAACCTCCTGTTTGGCCCAGTTTGCAATTTCTGCGGAAGATGAACAGGAATAGGGAGAACCAATGAGAGACTAGCTGGAGGTGTCTGGACGGGCAAATTTAACTCTCATTTCTCACCAGGAAGAGGAATTAACCAAAGGCTCAGCGTGCCGTGCCAGAACCAAATTAGGGCCCGAAGCAATCGTGCGGTGTTGCGGCCAGCTCACAAGAAAGCGAGTTGAAGAAAGGAGCTCAGGGGCACTGTAATTCACAAACCTGCAGACTTATAAATGACAGCTATCGTCCAAAAATCTACTGAAGTAAGGGTGCCAAGAGGACTTGAAAGCGGGGCAGAATTGCAGGAAACCGATTTCAGGAGGTAGACTTGATTTGCATTTAAAGCATAGGAAAAGAGGCAGAACGTCCACAATGATGCACTTGCCAAAAAGGGCATATGCGTTTTTTCCTGAATATATTCAGGAAAAAACGCATATGCCCTTTTTGGCCAACCAAGCAAGCTTGCAAAGGAAATCTGCACTACAATGAAGTCTCACTTCCCCCCAGTCAAAAGGGCCATCTGAAAAAAGTGTAAAATCCAGAAAGGCAGGATAGGCCATGGAGAACTGGGAGCCTTGTTATGCTGATGGGCGGGATGTAAATTGCCAACAGCCACTCAGGAGAAGTGTATGGTGTTTCCTGGAACATTTAAAACGAAGCAACCGAGCCTAGGGCACTTCCACTTATAGTCCTATAGCTTAGGGAAATTAAAATCAAAGAGACACAGCCACCCCAAAGTTTGGGATGGCTCTGTTTACAAGAAACTCTTTTACGGGACAAGTTCAATATCGCAGAAAGTGAAAAATGGATAAAGAAGTTGTGGTACTTACATACAATGCAATATCACTCAGCAATGAAATCTATGTCATCATGCCCATAGCAGCATAATGAGTGGTTTCAGGTATGATGATTCTAACTGAAATAAGTCACAGAGAAAAAGAAACATCATAAGATATCACTAATACACGGAATGTAAACTTGGCTACACAGAACTGGATTACAAAACAGAACAGGGTCTCAAATTTAGAAAACCAACTTATGCTTGCTTAAGGGGAAAGGTGAGTTGGGGTGCTGCAAAAAACCAGAGATTGAAATGAGCACAGATAAATTTCCTTAAGCGAAATATGTAATAGACAAGAGCTACTCCTTGCTTAACGAAATGGACTCAACACCCCATATTAAACGCCTAAGAATGTACCTGACTAGTAAGTATCTTAAAACCTATGGATCGCTATGTCTCCGAAAAAGAATCAAGCTTGTGTACAGGGGCATAAACGCAGCAGTGATAGGATTGGAGAGGTTCGGTGAGCAAATGAAGACCCTTTGAAGTCATATTGCATGGTACCCATTCCACGGGTCTCAACTCTCCAGGTTTACGGGATTCTTCCTTCAGCTAAAGCATGCATGTGGAACCCAGAGTATGATCAACCGTGTGATCGGGAGACGTGTTCAAATATGTCTCAGTTTTCGTCCCCTGGTACTCGGGTGCAACATTACAGACGCTTTACTAACACTCTCCAGTCTTGGAGAGTCAGGGCCTTTAACCTCCTGTTTGGCCCAGTTTGCAATTTCTGCGGAAGATGAAAAGGAATAGGGAGAACCAATGAGAGACTAGCTGGAGGTGTCTGGACGGGCAAATTTAACTCTCATTTCCCACCAGGAAGAGGAATTAACCAAAGGCTCAGCGTGCCGTGCCGGAACCAGATTAGGGCCTGAAGCAATCCTGCGGTGTTGCGGCCAGCTCACAAGAAAGCGAGTTGAAGAAAGGAGCTCAGGGGCACTGTAATTCACAAACCTGCAGAGTTATAAATGACAGCTATCATCCAAAACTATACTGATGTAAGGCTGCCAAGAGGACTTGAAAGCGGGGCAGAATTGCAGGAAACCGATTTCAGGAGGTAGACTGGAATTGCATTTAAAGCATAGGAAAAGAGGCAGAAGGTCGACAATGATGCACTTGGCCAAAAAGGGCGTATGCGTTTTTTCCTGAATATATTCAGGAAAAAACGCATACGCCCTTTTTGGCCAACCAAGCAAGCTTGCAAAGGAAATCTGCACTACAATGAAGTCTCACTTCCCCCCGGTCAAAAGGGCCATCTGAAAAAAGTGTAAAATCCAGAAAGGCAGGACAGGCCATGGAGAACTGGGAGCCTTGTTATGCTGATGGGCGGGATGTAAATTGCCAACAGCCACTGGGGAGAAGTGTATGGTGTTTCCTGAAACATCTAAAAAACAAAGCAACAGAGCCTAGGGCACTACCACTTATGGTCCTATAGCTTAGGGAAATTAAAATCAAAAAGACACAGCCACCCCAAAGTTTGGGATGGCTCTGTTTACAAGAAACTCGTTTACGGTACAAGTTCAATATCGCATAAAGCGAAAAATGGATAAAGAAGTTGTGGTACTTACGTACAATGCAATATCACTCAGCAATGATATCTATGTCATCAGGCCCATAGCAGCATAATGAGTGGATTCAGGTATGATGATTCTAACTGAAATAAGTCACACAGAAAAATAAACATCATAAGATATCACTAATACACGGAATGTAAACTTGGCTACACAGGAACTGAATTTCAAAACAGAACATGGTCCCAAATTTAGAAAATCAACTTATGCTTGCTTAAGGGGAAAGGTGAGTTGGGGTGCTGCATAAAACCAGAGATTGAAATGAGCACAAATAAAGTTCCTTAAGCCAAATATGTAATAGACAAGAGCTACTCCTTGCTCAACGAAATGGACTCAAAACCCCATATTAAACGCCTAAGAATGTACCTGACTAGTAATATCTTAAAATCTATGGATTGCTATGTCTCCGAAAGAGAATCAAGCATGTGTAGAGGGGCATAAACGCAGCAGTGATAGGATTGGAGAGGTTCGGTGAGCAAACGAAGACCCTTTGAAGTCATATTGAATGGTACCCATTCCACGGGTCTCAACTCTCCAGGTTTAAGGGATTCTTCCTTCAGCTAAAACATGCATGTGGAACCCAGAGTATGATCAACCGTGTGATCGGGAGACGTGTTCAAATATGTCTCAGTTTTCCTCCCCTGGTAAACGGGTGCAACATTCCAGATGCTTTACTAACACTCTCCCGACTTGGAGAGTCAGTGCCTTTAACCTCCTGTTTGGCCCAGTTTGCAATTTCTGCGGAAGATGAAAAGGAATAGGGAGAACCAATGAGAGACTAGCTGGAGGTGTCTGGACGGGCAAATTTAACTCTCATTTCCCACCAGGAAGAGGAATTAACCAAAGGCTCAGCGTGCCGTGCCGGAACCAGATTAGGGCCTGAAGCAATCCTGCGGTGTTGCGGCCAGCTCACAAGAAAGCGAGTTGAAGAAAGGAGCTCAGGGGCACTGTAATTCACAAACCTGCAGAGTTATAAATGACAGCTATCGTCCAAAAATATAGTGAAGTAAGTCTGCCAAGAGGACTTGAAAGCGGGGCAGAATTGCAGGAAACCGATTTCAGGAGGTAGACTGGAATTGCATTTAAAACATAGGAAAAGAGGCAGAACGTTGACAATGATGCACTTGGCCAAAAAGGGCGTATGCGTTTTTTCCTGAATATATTCAGGAAAAAGTGCATACGACCTTTTTGGTCAACCAAGCAAGCTTGCAAAGGAAATCTGCACTACAATGAAGTCTCACTTCCCCCCAGTCAAAAGTGCCATCTGAAAAAAGTGTAAAATCCAGAAAGGCAGGACAGGCCATAGAGAACTGGGAGCCTTGTTATGCTGATGGGCGGGATGTAACTTGCCAACAGCCACTCAGGAGAAGTGTATGGTGTTTCCTGGAACATCTAAAACAAAGCAACAGAGCCTAGGGCACTTCCACTTATGGTCCTGCAGCTTAGGGAAATTAAAATCAAAAAGAGACAGCCACCCCAATGTTTGGGACGGCTCTGTTTACAAGAACCTCGTTTACGGTACAAGTTCAATATCACAGAAAGTGAAAAATGGATAAAGAAGTTGTGGTACTTACGTACAATGCAATATCACTCAGCAATGAAATCTATGTCATCAGGCCCGTAGCAGCATAGAGTGGATTCAGGTATGATGATTCTAACTGAAATAAGTCACACAGAATAAGAAACATCATAAGATATCACTAATACACGGAATGTAAACTTGGCTACACAGGAACTGAATTACAAAACAGAACAGGGTCTCAAATTTAGAAAACCAACTTATGCTTGTTTAAGGGGAAAGGTGAGTTGGGGTGCTGCATAAAACCAGAGATTGAAATGAGCACAGATAAAGTTCCTTAAGCCAAATATGGAATAGACAAGAGCTACTCCTTGCTCAACAAAATGGACTCAAAACCCCATATTAAACGCCTAATAATGTACCTGACTAGTAAGTATCTTAAAACCTATGGATTGCTATGTCTCTGAAAGTGAATCAATCGTGAGTACAGGGGCAAAAACGTTGCAGTGATAGGATTGGAGAGTTTTGGTGGGCAAATGAAGATGCTTTGAAGTCATATTGCATGGTACCCATTCCACGGGTCTCAACTCTCCAGGTTTAAGGGATTCTTCCTTCAGCTAAAACATGCATGTGGAACCCAGAATATGATCAACCGTGTGATCGGGAGACTTGTTCAAATAGGTCTCAGTTTTTCTCCCCTGGTACTCGGGTGCAACATTCCAGATGCTTTACTAACACTCTCCCGTCTTGGAGAGTCAGTGCCTTTAACCTCCTGTTTGGCCCAGTTTGCAATTTCTGCGGAAGATGAACAGGAATAGGGAGAACCAATGAGAGACTAGCTGGAGGTGTCTGGACGGGCAAATTTAACTCTCATTTCCCACCAGGAAGAGGAATTAACCAAAGGCTCAGCGTGCCGTGCCGGAACCAGATTAGGGCCTGAAGCAATCCTGCGGTGTTGCGGCCAGCTCACAAGAAAGCTAGTTGAAGAAAGGAGCTCAGGGGCACTGTAATTCACAAACCTGCATAGTTATAAATGACAGCTATCGTCCAAAAATATACTGAAGTAAGGCTGCCAAGAGGACTTGAAAGCGGGGCAGAATTGCAGGAAACCGATTTCAGGAGGTACACTGGAATTGCATTTAAAACATAGGAAAAGAGGCAGAACGTTGACAATGATGCACTTGGCCAAAAAGGGCATATGCGTTTTTTCCTGAATATATTCAGGAAAAAGCGCATACGAACTTTTTGGCCAACCAAGCAAGCTTGCAAAGGAAATCTGCACTACAATGAAGTCTCACTTACCCCTGGTCAAGAGGGCCATCTGAAAAAAGTGTAAAATCCAGAAGGGCAAGACAGGCCATGGAGAACTGGGAGCCTTGTTATGGTGATGGGCGTGATGAAAATTGCCAACAGGCACTCAGGAAAAGTGTATGGTGTTTCCTGAAATATCCAAAAAACAAAGCAACAGAGCCTAGGGCAGTTCCACTTATGGTCCTATAGCTTAGGGAAATTAAAATCAAAAAGACACAGCGACCCCAAAGTTTGTGACGGCTCTGTTTACAAGAACCTCGTTTACGGTGCAAGTTCAATATCACAGAAAGTGAAAACTTGATAAAGAAGATGTGGTACTTACGTACAATGCAATATCCCTCAGCAATGAAATCTATGTCATCAGGCCCATAGCAGCATAATGAGTGGATTCAGGTATGATGATTCTAACTGAAATAAGTCACACAGAAAAAGAAACATCATAAGATATCACTAATACACGGAATGTAAACTTGGCTACACGGGAACTGGATTACAAAACAGAACAGGGTCTCAAATTTAGAAAATCAACTTATGCTTGCTTAAGGGGAAAGGTGAGTTGGGGTGCTGCATAAAACCAGAGATTGAAATGAACACAGATAAAGTTCCTTAAGCCAAATACGTAATAGACAACAGCTACTCCTTGCTCAACAAAATGGACTCAACACCCCATATTAAACGCCTAAGAATGTACCTGACTAGTAAGTATCTTAAAACCTATGGATTGCTATGTCTCCGAAAGAGAATCAAGCGTGTGTACAGGGGCATAAACACAGCAGTGATAGGATTGGAGAGGTTCGGTGAGCAAATGAAGACCCTTTGAAGTCATATTGCATGGTACCCATTCCACGGGTCTCAACTCTCCAGGTTTAAGGGATTCTTCCTTCAGCTAAAACATGCATGTGGAACCCAGAGTATGATCAACCGTGTGATCGGGAGACGTGTTCAAATATGTCTCAGTTTTCCTCCCCTGGTACTCGGGTGCAACATTCCAGATGCTTTACTAACACTCTCCCGACTTGGAGAGTCAGTGCCTTTAACCTCCTGTTTGGCCCAGTTTGCAATTTCTGCGGAAGATGAACAGGAATAGGGAGAACCGATGAGAGACTAGCTGGAGGTGTCTGGACGGGCAAGTTTAACTCTCATTTCCCACCAGGAAGAGGAATTAACCAAAGGCTCAGCGTGCCGTGCCGGAACCAGATTAGGGCCTGAAGCAATCCTGCGGTGTTGCGGCCAGCTCACAAGAAAGCGAGTTGAAGAAAGGAGCTCAGGGGCACTGTAATTCACAAACCTGCAGAGTTATAAATGACAGCTATCATCCAAAAATATACTGAAGTAAGGCTGCCAAGAGGACTTGAAAGCGGGGCAGAATTGCAGGAAACCGATTTCAGGAGGTAGACTGGAATTGCATTTAAAGCATAGGAAAAGAGGCAGAATGTGCACAATGATGCACTTGGCCAAAAAGGGCGTATGCGTTTTTTCCTGAATATATTCAGGAAAAAACGCATATGCCCTTTTTGGCCAACCAAGCAAGCTTGCAAACGAAATCTGCACTACAATGAAGTCTCACTTCCCCCCGGTCAAAAGGGCCATCTGAAAAAAGTGTAAAATCCAGAAAGGCAGGACAGGCCATGGAGAACTGGGAGCCTTGTTATGCTGATGGGCGGGATGTAAATTGCCAACAGCCACTCAGGAGAAGTGTATGGTGTTTCCTGAAACATCTAAAAAACAAAGCAACAGAGCCTAGGGCACTTCCACTTATGGTCCTATAGCTTAGGGAAATTAAAATCAAAAAGACACAGCCACCCCAAAGTTTGGGATGGGTCTGTTTACAAGAAACTCATTTACGGTACAAGTTCAATATCGCATAAAGCGAAAAATGGATAAAGAAGTTGTGGTACTTACGTACAATGCAATATCACTCAGCAATGACATCTATGTCATCAGGCCCATAGCAGCAGAATGAGTGGATTCAGGTATGATGATTCTAACTGAAATAATTCACACAGAAAAAGAAACATCATAAGATATCACTAATACACGGAATGTAAACTTGGCTACACAGGAACTGAATTTCAAAACAGAACATGGTCCCAAATTTAGAAAATCAACTTATGCTTGCTTAAGGGGAAAGGTGAGTTGGGGTGCTGCATAAAACCAGAGATTGAAATGAGCACAAATAAAGTTCCTTAAGCTAAATATGTAATAGACAAGAGCTACTCCTTGCTCAACGAAATGGACTCAAAACCCCATATTAAACGCCTAAGAATGTACCTGACTAGTAATATCTTAAAATCTATGGATTGCTATGTCTCCGAAAGAGAATCAAGCATGTGTAGAGGGGCATAAACGCAGCAGTGATAGGATTGGAGAGGTTCGGTGAGCAAACGAAGACCCTTTGAAGTCATATTGAATGGTACCCATTCCACGGGTCTCAACTCTCCAGGTTTAAGGGATTCTTCCTTCAGCTAAAACATGCATGTGGAACCCAGAGTATGATCAACAGTGTGATCGGGAGACGTGTTCAAATATGTCTCAGTTTTCCTCCCCTGGTAAACGGGTGCAACATTCCAGATGCTTTACTAACACTCTCCCGACTTGGAGAGTCAGTGCCTTTAACCTCCTGTTTGGCCCAGTTTGCAATTTCTGCGGAAGATGAACAGGAATAGGGAGAACCAATGAGAGACTAGCTGGAGGTGTCTGGACGGGCAAATTTAACTTTCATTTCCCACCAGGAAGAGGAATTAACCAAAGGCTCAGCGTGCCGTGCCGGAACCAGATTAGGGCCTGAAGCAATCCTGCGGTGTTGCGGCCAGCTCACAAGAAAGCGAGTTGAAGAAAGGAGCTCAGGGGCACTGTAATTCACAAACCTGCAGAGTTATAAATGACAGCTATCGTCCAAAAATATACTGAAGTAAGGCTGCCAAGAGGACTTGAAAGCCGGGCAGAATTGCAGGAAACCGATTTCAGGAGGTAGACTGGAATTGCATTTAAAGCATAGGAAAAGAGGCAGAACGTCCACAATGATGCACTTGGCCAAAAAGGGCGTATGCGTTTTTTCCTGAATATATTCAGGAAAAAACGCATACGCACTTTTTGCCCAACCAAGCAAGCTTGCAAAGGAAATCTGCACTACAATGAAATCTCACTTCCCCCCGGTCAAAAGGGCCATCTGAAAAAAGTGTAAAATCCAGAAAGGCAGGACAGGCCATGGAGAACTGGGAGCCTTGTTATGCTGATGGGCGGGATGTAAATTGCCAACAGCCACTTGGGAGAAGTCTATGGTGTTTCCTGAAACATCTAAAAAACAAAGCAACAGAGCCTAGGGCACTTCCACTTATGGTCCTATAGCTTAGGGAAATTAAAATCCAAAAGACACAGCCACCCCAAAGTTTGGGACGGCTCTGTTTACAAGAACCTCGTTTACGGTACAAGTTCAATATCGCAGAAAGCGAAAAATGGATAAAGAAGTTGTGGTACTTACATACAATGCAATATCACTCAGCAATGACATCTATGTCATCAGGCCCATAGCAGCATAATGAGTGGATTCAGGTATGATGATTCTAACTGAAATAAGCCACACAGAAAAAGAAACATCATAAGATATCACTAATACACGGAATGTAAACTTGGCTACACAGGAACTGGATTACAAAACAGAACAGGGTCTCAAATTTAGAAAACCAACTTATGTTTGCTTAAGGGGAAAGGTGAGTTGGGGTGCTGCATAAAACCAGAGATTGAAATGAGCACAGATAAAGTTCCTTAAGCGAAATATGTAATAGACAAGAGCTACTCCTTGCTCAACGAAATGGACTCAACATCCCATATTAAACATCTAAGAATGTACCTGACTAGTAAGTATCTTAAAACCTATGGATTGCTATGTCTCCAAAAGAGAATCAAGCGTGTGTACAGGGGCATAAACACAGCAGTGATAGGATTGGAGAGGTTCGGTGAGCAAATGAAGACCCTTTGAAGTCATATTGCATGGTACCCATTCCACGGGTCTCAACTCTCCTGGTTTAAGGGATTTTTCCTTCAGCTAAAACATGCATGTGGAGCCCAGAGTATGATCAACTGTGTGATCGGGAGACGTGTTCAAATATGTCTCAGTTCTCGTCCCCTGGTACTCGGGTGCAACATTCCAGACGCTTTAATAACACTCTCCCGACTTGGAGAGTCAGTGCCTTTAACCTCCTGATTGGTCCAGTTTGCAGTTTCTGCGGAAGATGAACCGGAATAGGGAGGACTAATGAGAGACTAGCTGGAAGTGTCTGGACGGGCAAATTTAACTCTCATTTCCCACCAGGAAGAGAAATTAACAAAAGGCTCAGCGTGCCGTGCCGGAATCAGATTAGGGCCTGAAGCAATCCTGCGGTGTTGCGGCCAGCTCACAAGAAAGCGAGTTGAAGAAAGGAGCTCAGAGGCACTGTAATCACAAACCTGCAGAGTTATAAATGACAGCTATCGTCCAAAAATATACTGAAGTAAGGCTGCCAAGATGACTTCAAAGCGGGGCAGAATTGCAAGAATCCGATTTCAGGATGTAGACTGGAATTGCATTTAAAGCATAGGAAAAGAGGCAGAACGTCGACAATGATGCACTTGGCCAAAAAGGGTGTACGTGTTTTTTCCTGAATATATTCAGGAAAAAAACGTGTACGCCCTTTTTGGCCAACCAAGCAAGCTTGCAAAGGAAATCTGCACTACAATGAAGTCTCACTTCCCCCCGGTCAAAAGGGCCATCTGAAAAAAGTGTAAAATCCAGAAAGGCAGGACAGGCAATGGAGAACTGGGAGCCTTTTTATGCTGGTGGGTGGGATGTAAATTGCCAACAGCCACTGGGGAGAAGTGTGTGGTGTTTCCTGAAACATCTAAAAAACAAAGCAACAGAGCCTAGGGCACTTCGACTTATGGTCCTATAGCTTAGGGAAATTAAAATCAAAAAGACACAGCCACGGCAAAGTTTGCGACAGCTCTGGTTACAAGAACCTTGTTTATGGTACAAGTTCAGTATCGCATAAAGCGAAAAATGGATAAAGAAGTTGTGGTACTTACGTACAATGCAATATCACTCAGCAATGACATCTATGTCATCAGGCCCATAGCAGCATAATGAGTGCATTCAGGTATGATGATTCTAACTGAAATAAGTCACACAGAAAAAGAAACATCATAAGATATCACTAATACACGGAATGTAAACTTGGCTACACAGGAACTGAATTTCAAAACAGAACATGGTCCCAAATTTAGAAAATCAACTTATGCTTGCTTAAGGGGAAAGCTGAGTTGGGGTGCTGCATAAAACCAGAGATTGAAATGAGCACAAATAAAGTTCTTTAAGCCAAATATGTAATAGACAAGAGCTACTCCTTGCTCAACGAAATGGACTCAAAACCCCATATTAAACGCCTAAGAATGTACCTGACTAGTAATATCTTAAAATCTATGAATTGCTATGTCTCCGAAAGAGAATCAAGCATGTGTAGAGGGGCATAAACGCAGCAGTGATAGGATTGGAGAGGTTCGGTGAGCAAACGAAGACCCTTTGAAGTCATATTGAATGGTACCCATTCCACGGGTCTCAACTCTCCAGGTTTAAGGGATTCTTCCTTCAGCTAAAACATGCATGTGGAACCCAGAGTATGATCAACAGTGTAATCGGGAGACGTGTTCAAATATGTCTCAGTTTTCCTCCCCTGGTAAACGGGTGCAACATTCCAGATGCTTTACTAACACTCTCCCGACTTGGAGAGTCAGTGCCTTTAACCTCCTGTTTGGCCCAGTTTGCAATTTCTGCGGAAGATGTACAGGAATAGGGAGAACCAATGAGAGACTAGCTGGAGGTGTCTGGACGGGCAAATTTAACTCTCATTTCCCACCAGGAAGAGGAATTAACCAAAGGCTCAGCGTGCCGTGCCGGAACCAGATTAGGGCCTGAAGCAATCCTGCGGTGCTGCGGCCAGCTCACAAGAAAGCGAGTTGAAGAAAGGAGCTCAGGGGCACTGTAATTCACAAACCTGCATAGTTATAAATGACAGCTATCGTCCAAAAATATACTGAAGTAAGGCTGCCAAGAGGACTTGAAAGCGGGGCAGAATTGCAGGAAACCGATTTCAGGAGGTAGACTGGAATTGCATTTAAAACATAGGAAAAGAGGCAGAACGTTGACAATGATGCACTTGGCCAAAAAGGGCGTATGCGTTTTTTCCTGAATATATTCAGGAAAAAGTGCATACGAACTTTTTGGCCAACCAAGCAAGCTTGCAAAGGAAATCTGCACTACAATGAAGTCTCACTTCCCCCCAGTCAAAAGTGCCATCTGAAAAAAGTGTAAAATCCAGAAAGGCAGGACAGGCCATGGACAACTGGGAGCCTTGTTATGCTGATGGGCGGGATGTAACTTGCCAACAGCCACTCAGGAGAAGTGTATGGTGTTTCCTGGAACATCTAAAACAAAGCAACAGAGCCTAGGGCACTTCCACTTATGGTCCTGCAGCTTAGGGAAATTAAAATCAAAAAGACACAGCCACCCCAATGTTTGGGACGGCTGTGTTTACAAGAACCTCGTTTACGGTACAAGTTCAATATCACAGAAAGTGAAAAATGGATAAAGAAGTTGTGGTACTTACGTACAATGCAATATCACTCAGCAATGAAATCTATGTCATCAGGCCCGTAGCAGCATAGAGTGGATTCAGGTATGATGATTCTAACTGAAATAAGTCACACAGAATAAGAAACATCATAAGATATCACAAATACACGGAATGTATACTTGGCTACACAGGAACTGGATTACAAAACAGAACAGAGTCTCAAATTTAGAAAACCAACTTATGCTTGCTTAAGGGGAAAGGTGAGTTGGGGTGCTGCATAAAACCAGAGATTGAAATGAGCACAGATAAAGTTCCTTAAGCCAAATATGTAATAGACAAGAGCTACTCCTTGCTCAACAAAATGGACTCAAAACCCCATATTAAACGCCTAATAATGTACCTGACTAGTAAGTATCTTAAAACCTATGGATTGCTATGTCTCTGAAAGTGAATCAATCGTGAGTACAGGGGCAAAAACGCTGCAGTGATAGGATTGGAGAGTTTTGGTGGGCAAATGAAGACCCTTTGAAATCATATTGCATGGTACCCATTCCACGGGTCTCAACTCTCCAGGTTTAAGGGATTCTTCCTTCAGCTAAAACATGCATGTGGAACCCAGAGTATGATCAACCATGTGATCGGGAGACGTGTTGAAATATGTCTCAGTTCTCGTCCCCTGGTACTCGGGTGCAACATTCTAGATGCTTTACTAACACTCTCCCGACTTGGAGAGTCAGTGCCTTTAACCTCCTGTTTGGCCCAGTTTGCAAATTCCGCGGAAGATGAACAGGAATAGGGAGAACCAATGAGAGACTAGCTGGAGGTGTCTGGACGGGAAAATTTAACTCTCATTTCCCACCAGGAAGAGGAATTAACCAAAGGCTCAGCGTGCCATGCCAGAACCAGATTAGGGCCTGAAGCAATCCTGCGGTGTTGCGGCCAGCTCACAAGAAAGCGAGTTGAAGAAAGGAGCTCAGGGGCACTGTAATTCACAAACCTGCAGAGTTATAAATGACAGCTATCATCCAAAAATATACTGAAGTAAGGCTGCCAAGAGGACTTGAAAGCCGGGCAGAATTGCAGGAAACCGATTTCAGGAGGTAGACTGGAATTGCATTTAAAGCATAGGAAAAGAGGCAGAAGGTCGACAATGATGCACTTGGCCAAAAAGGGCGTATGCGTTTTTTCCTGAATATATTCAGGAAAAAACGCATACGCCCTTTTTGGCCAACCAAGCAAGCTTGCAAAGGAAATCTGCACTACAATGAAGTCTCACTTCCCCCCGGTCAAAAGGGCCATCTGAAAAAAGTGTAAAATCCAGAAAGGCAGGACAGGCCATGGAGAACTGGGAGCCTTGTTATGCTGATGGGCGGGATGTAAATTGCCAACAGCCACTGGGGAGAAGTGTATGGTGTTTCCTGAAACATCTAAAAAACAAAGCAACAGAGCCTAGGGCACTTCCACTTATGGTCCTATAGCTTAGGGAAATTAAAATCAAAAAGACACAGCCACCCCAAAGTTTGGGATGGCTCTGTTTACAAGAAACTCGTTTACGGTACAAGTTCAATATCGCATAAAGCGAAAAATGGATAAAGAAGTTGTGGTACTTACGTACAATGCAATATCACTCAGCAATGACATCTATGTCATCAGGCCCATAGCAGCATAATGAGTGGATTCAGGTATGATGATTCTAACTGAAATAAGTCACACAGAAAAAGAAACATCATAAGATATCACTAATACACGGAATGTAAACTTGGCTACACAGGAACTGAATTTCAAAACAGAACATGGTCCCAAATTTAGAAAATCAACTTATGCTTGCTTAAGGGGAAAGGTGAGTTGGGGTGCTGCATAAAACCAGAGATTGAAATGAGCACAAATAAAGTTCCTTAAGCCAAATATGTAATAGACAAGAGCTACTCCTTGCTCAACGAAATGGACTCAAAACCCCATATTAAACGCCTAAGAATGTACCTGACTAGTAATATCTTAAAATCTATGGATTGCTATGTCTCCGAAAGAGAATCAAGCATGTGTAGAGGGGCATAAACGCAGCAGTGATAGGATTGGAGAGGTTCGGTGAGCAAACGAAGACCCTTTGAAGTCATATTGAATGGTACCCATTCCACGGGTCTCAACTCTCCAGGTTTAAGGGATTCTTCCTTCAGCTAAAACATGCATGTGGAACCCAGAGTATGATCAACCGTGTGATCGGGAGACGTGTTCAAATATGTCTCAGTTTTCCTCCCCTGGTAAACGGGTGCAACATTCCAGATGCTTTACTAACACTCTCCCGACTTGGAGAGTCAGTGCCTTTAACCTCCTGTTTGGCCCAGTTTGCAATTTCTGCGGAAGATGAACAGGAATAGGGAGAACCAATGAGAGACTAGCTGGAGGTGTCTGGACGGGCAAATTTAACTCTCATTTCCCACCAGGAAGAGGAATTAACCAAAGGCTCAGCGTGCCGTGCCGGAACCAGATTAGGGCCTGAAGCAATCCTGCGGTGTTGCGGCCAGCTCACAAGAAAGCGAGTTGAAGAAAGGAGCTCAGGGGCACTGTAATTCACAAACCTGCAGAGTTATAAATGACAGCTATCGTCCAAAAATATAGTGAAGTAAGTCTGCCAAGAGGACTTGAAAGCGGGGCAGAATTGCAGGAAACCGATTTCAGGAGGTAGACTGGAATTGCATTTAAAACATAGGAAAAGAGGCAGAACGTTGACAATGATGCACTTGGCCAAAAAGGGCGTATGCGTTTTTTCCTGAATATATTCAGGAAAAAGTGCATACGACCTTTTTGGTCAACCAAGCAAGCTTGCAAAGGAAATCTGCACTACAATGAAGTCTCACTTCCCCCCAGTCAAAAGTGCCATCTGAAAAAAGTGTAAAATCCAGAAAGGCAGGACAGGCCATAGAGAACTGGGAGCCTTGTTATGCTGATGGGCGGGATGTAACTTGCCAACAGCCACTCAGGAGAAGTGTATGGTGTTTCCTGGAACATCTAAAACAAAGCAACAGAGCCTAGGGCACTTCCACTTATGGTCCTGCAGCTTAGGGAAATTAAAATCAAAAAGAGACAGCCACCCCAATGTTTGGGACGGCTCTGTTTACAAGAACCTCGTTTACGGTACAAGTTCAATATCACAGAAAGTGAAAAATGGATAAAGAAGTTGTGGTACTTACGTACAATGCAATATCACTCAGCAATGAAATCTATGTCATCAGGCCCGTAGCAGCATAGAGTGGATTCAGGTATGATGATTCTAACTGAAATAAGTCACACAGAATAAGAAACATCATAAGATATCACTAATACACGGAATGTAAACTTGGCTACACAGGAACTGGATTACAAAACAGAACAGGGTCTCAAATTTAGAAAACCAACTTATGCTTGTTTAAGGGGAAAGGTGAGTTGGGGTGCTGCATAAAACCAGAGATTGAAATGAGCACAGATAAAGTTCCTTAAGCCAAATATGGAATAGACAAGAGCTACTCCTTGCTCAACAAAATGGACTCAAAACCCCATATTAAACGCCTAATAATGTACCTGACTAGTAAGTATCTTAAAACCTATGGATTGCTATGTCTCTGAAAGTGAATCAATCGTGAGTACAGGGGCAAAAACGTTGCAGTGATAGGATTGGAGAGTTTTGGTGGGCAAATGAAGATGCTTTGAAGTCATATTGCATGGTACCCATTCCACGGGTCTCAACTCTCCAGGTTTAAGGGATTCTTCCTTCAGCTAAAACATGCATGTGGAACCCAGAGTATGATCAACCGTGTGATCGGGAGACTTGTTCAAATAGGTCTCAGTTTTTCTCCCCTGGTACTCGGGTGCAACATTCCAGATGCTTTACTAACACTCTCCCGTCTTGGAGAGTCAGTGCCTTTAACCTCCTGTTTGGCCCAGTTTGCAATTTCTGCGGAAGATGAACAGGAATAGGGAGAACCAATGAGAGACTAGCTGGAGGTGTCTGGACGGGCAAATTTAACTCTCATTTCCCACCAGGAAGAGGAATTAACCAAAGGCTCAGCGTGCCGTGCCGGAACCAGATTAGGGCCTGAAGCAATCCTGCGGTGTTGCGGCCAGCTCACAAGAAAGCTAGTTGAAGAAAGGAGCTCAGGGGCACTGTAATTCACAAACCTGCAGAGTTATAAATGACAGCTATCGTCCAAAAATATACTGAAGTAAGGCTGCCAAGAGGACTTGAAAGCGGGGCAGAATTGCAGGAAACCAATTTCAGGAGGTAGACTGGAATTGCATTTAAAACATAGGAAAAGAGGCAGAACGTTGACAATGATGCACTTGGCCAAATAGGGCATATGCGTTTTTTCCTGAATATATTCAGGAAAAAGCGCATACGAACTTTTTGGCCAACCAAGCAAGCTTGCAAAGGAAATCTGCACTACAATGAAGTCTCACTTACCCCTGGTCAAGAGGGCCATCTGAAAAAAGTGTAAAATCCAGAAGGGCAAGACAGGCCATGGAGAACTGGGAGCCTTGTTATGGTGATGGGCGTGATGAAAATTGCCAACAGGCACTCAGGAAAAGTGTATGGTGTTTCCTGAAATATCCAAAAAACAAAGCAACAGAGCCTAGGGCAGTTCCACTTATGGTCCTATAGCTTAGGGAAATTAAAATCAAAAAGACACAGCGACCCCAAAGTTTGTGACGGCTCTGTTTACAAGAACCTCGTTTACGGTGCAAGTTCAATATCACAGAAAGTGAAAACTTGATAAAGAAGATGTGGTACTTACGTACAATGCAATATCCCTCAGCAATGAAATCTATGTCATCAGGCCCATAGCAGCATAATGAGTGGATTCAGGTATGATGATTCTAACTGAAATAAGTCACACAGAAAAAGAAACATCATAAGATATCACTAATACACGGAATGTAAACTTGGCTACACGGGAACTGGATTACAAAACAGAACAGGGTCTCAAATTTAGAAAATCAACTTATGCTTGCTTAAGGGGAAAGGTGAGTTGGGGTGCTTCATAAACCAGAGATTGAAATGAACACAGATAAAGTTCCTTAAGCCAAATACGTAATAGACAACAGCTACTCCTTGCTCAACAAAATGGACTCAACACCCCATATTAAACGCCTAAGAATGTACCTGACTAGTAAGTATCTTAAAACCTATGGATTGCTATGTCTCCGAAAGAGAATCAAGCGTGTGTACAGTGGCATAAACACAGCAGTGATAGGATTGGAGAGGTTCGGTGAGCAAATGAAGACCCTTTGAAGTCATATTGCATGGTACCCATTCCACGGGTCTCAACTCTCCAGGTTTAAGGGATTCTTCCTTCAGCTAAAACATGCATGTGGAACCCAGAGTATGATCAACCGTGTGATCGGGAGACGTGTTCAAATATGTCTCAGTTTTCCTCCCCTGGTACTCGGGTGCAACATTCCAGATGCTTTACTAACACTCTCCCGACTTGGAGAGTCAGTGCCTTTAACCTCCTGTTTGGCCCAGTTTGCAATTTCTGCGGAAGATGAACAGGAATAGGGAGAACCGATGAGAGACTAGCTGGAGGTGTCTGGACGGGCAAGTTTAACTCTCATTTCCCACCAGGAAGAGGAATTAACCAAAGGCTCAGCGTGCCGTGCCGGAACCAGATTAGGGCCTGAAGCAATCCTGCGGTGTTGCGGCCAGCTCACAAGAAAGCGAGTTGAAGAAAGGAGCTCAGGGGCACTGTAATTCACAAACCTGCAGAGTTATAAATGACAGCTATCATCCAAAAATATACTGAAGTAAGGCTGCCAAGAGGACTTGAAAGCGGGGCAGAATTGCAGGAAACCGATTTCAGGAGGTAGACTGGAATTGCATTTAAAGCATAGGAAAAGAGGCAGAATGTGCACAATGATGCACTTGGCCAAAAAGGGCGTATGCGTTTTTTCCTGAATATATTCAGGAAAAAACGCATATGCCCTTTTTGGCCAACCAAGCAAGCTTGCAAACGAAATCTGCACTACAATGAAGTCTCACTTCCCCCGGTCAAAAGGGTCATCTGAAAAAAGTGTAAAATCCAGAAAGGCAGGACAGGCCATGGAGAACTGGGAGCCTTGTTATGCTGATGGGCGGGATGTAAATTGCCAACAGCCACTCGGGAGAAGTGTATGGTGTTTCCTGAAACATCTAAAAAACAAAGCAACAGAGCCTAGGGCACTTCCACTTATGGTCCTATAGCTTAGGGAAATTAAAATCAAAAAGACACAGCCACCCCAAAGTTTGGGATGGGTCTGTTTACAAGAAACTCATTTACGGTACAAGTTCAATATCGCATAAAGCGAAAAATGGATAAAGAAGTTGTGGTACTTACGTACAATGCAATATCACTCAGCAATGACATCTATGTCATCAGGCCCATAGCAGCAGAATGAGTGGATTCAGGTATGATGATTCTAACTGAAATAATTCACACAGAAAAAGAAACATCATAAGATATCACTAATACACGGAATGTAAACTTGGCTACACAGGAACTGAATTTCAAAACAGAACATGGTCCCAAATTTAGAAAATCAACTTATGCTTGCTTAAGGGGAAAGGTGAGTTGGGGTGCTGCATAAAACCAGAGATTGAAATGAGCACAAATAAAGTTCCTTAAGCCAAATATGTAATAGACAAGAGCTACTCCTTGCTCAACGAAATGGACTCAAAACCCCATATTAAACGCCTAAGAATGTACCTGACTAGTAATATCTTAAAATCTATGGATTGCTATGTCTCCGAAAGAGAATCAAGCATGTGTAGAGGGGCATAAACGCAGCAGTGATAGGATTGGAGAGGTTCGGTGAGCAAACGAAGACCCTTTGAAGTCATATTGAATGGTACCCATTCCACGGGTCTCAACTCTCCAGGTTTAAGGGATTCTTCCTTCAGCTAAAACATGCATGTGGAACCCAGAGTATGATCAACAGTGTGATCGGGAGACGTGTTCAAATATGTCTCAGTTTTCCTCCCCTGGTAAACGGGTGCAACATTCCAGATGCTTTACTAACACTCTCCCGACTTGGAGAGTCAGTGCCTTTAACCTCCTGTTTGGCCCAGTTTGCAATTTCTGCGGAAGATGTACAGGAATAGGGAGAACCAATGAGAGACTAGCTGGAGGTGTCTGGACGGGCAAATTTAACTTTCATTTCCCACCAGGAAGAGGAATTAACCAAAGGCTCAGCGTGCCGTGCCGGAACCAGATTAGGGCCTGAAGCAATCCTGCGGTGTTGCGGCCAGCTCACAAGAAAGCGAGTTGAAGAAAGGAGCTCAGGGGCACTGTAATTCACAAACCTGCAGAGTTATAAATGACAGCTATCGTCCAAAAATATACTGAAGTAAGGCTGCCAAGAGGACTTGAAAGCCGGGCAGAATTGCAGGAAACCGATTTCAGGAGGTAGACTGGAATTGCATTTAAAGCATAGGAAAAGAGGCAGAACGTCCACAATGATGCACTTGGCCAAAAAGGGCGTATGCGTTTTTTCCTGAATATATTCAGGAAAAAACGCATACGCACTTTTTGCCCAACCAAGCAAGCTTGCAAAGGAAATCTGCACTACAATGAAATCTCACTTCCCCCCGGTCAAAAGGGCCATCTGAAAAAAGTGTAAAATCCAGAAAGGCAGGACAGGCCATGGAGAACTGGGAGCCTTGTTATGCTGATGGGCGGGATGTAAATTGCCAACAGCCACTTGGGAGAAGTCTATGGTGTTTCCTGAAACATCTAAAAAACAAAGCAACAGAGCCTAGGGCACTTCCACTTATGGTCCTATAGCTTAGGGAAATTAAAATCCAAAAGACACAGCCACCCCAAAGTTTGGGACGGCTCTGTTTACAAGAACCTCGTTTACGGTACAAGTTCAATATCGCAGAAAGCGAAAAATGGATAAAGAAGTTGTGGTACTTACATACAATGCAATATCACTCAGCAATGACATCTATGTCATCAGGCCCATAGCAGCATAATGAGTGGATTCAGGTATGATGATTCTAACTGAAATAAGCCACACAGAAAAAGAAACATCATAAGATATCACTAATACACGGAATGTAAACTTGGCTACACAGGAACTGGATTACAAAACAGAACAGGGTCTCAAATTTAGAAAACCAACTTATGTTTGCTTAAGGGGAAAGGTGAGTTGGGGTGCTGCATAAAACCAGAGATTGAAATGAGCACAGATAAAGTTCCTTAAGCGAAATATGTAATAGACAAGAGCTACTCCTTGCTCAACGAAATGGACTCAACATCCCATATTAAACATCTAAGAATGTACCTGACTAGTAAGTATCTTAAAACCTATGGATTGCTATGTCTCCAAAAGAGAATCAAGCGTGTGTACAGGGGCATAAACACAGCAGTGATAGGATTGGAGAGGTTCGGTGAGCAAATGAAGACCCTTTGAAGTCATATTGCATGGTACCCATTCCACGGGTCTCAACTCTCCTGGTTTAAGGGATTTTTCCTTCAGCTAAAACATGCATGTGGAGCCCAGAGTATGATCAACTGTGTGATCGGGAGACGTGTTCAAATATGTCTCAGTTCTCGTCCCCTGGTACTCGGGTGCAACATTCCAGACGCTTTAATAACACTCTCCCGACTTGGAGAGTCAGTGCCTTTAACCTCCTGATTGGTCCAGTTTGCAGTTTCTGCGGAAGATGAACCGGAATAGGGAGGACTAATGAGAGACTAGCTGGAAGTGTCTGGACGGGCAAATTTAACTCTCATTTCCCACCAGGAAGAGAAATTAACAAAAGGCTCAGCGTGCCGTGCCGGAATCAGATTAGGGCCTGAAGCAATCCTGCGGTGTTGCGGCCAGCTCACAAGAAAGCGAGTTGAAGAAAGGAGCTCAGAGGCACTGTAATCACAAACCTGCAGAGTTATAAATGACAGCTATCGTCCAAAAATATACTGAAGTAAGGCTGCCAAGATGACTTCAAAGCGGGGCAGAATTGCAAGAATCCGATTTCAGGATGTAGACTGGAATTGCATTTAAAGCATAGGAAAAGAGGCAGAACGTCGACAATGATGCACTTGGCCAAAAAGGGTGTACGTGTTTTTTCCTGAATATATTCAGGAAAAAAACGTGTACGCCCTTTTTGGCCAACCAAGCAAGCTTGCAAAGGAAATCTGCACTACAATGAAGTCTCACTTCCCCCCGGTCAAAAGGGCCATCTGAAAAAAGTGTAAAATCCAGAAAGGCAGGACAGGCCATTGAGAACTGGGAGCCTTTTTATGCTGGTGGGTGGGATGTAAATTGCCAACAGCCACTGGGGAGAAGTGTGTGGTGTTTCCTGAAACATCTAAAAAACAAAGCAACAGAGCCTAGGGCACTTCGACTTATGGTCCTATAGCTTAGGGAAATTAAAATCAAAAAGACACAGCCACGGCAAAGTTTGCGACAGCTCTGGTTACAAGAACCTTGTTTATGGTACAAGTTCAGTATCGCAGAAAGTGAAAAATGGATAAAGAAGTTGTGGTACTTACGTACAATGCAATATCACTCAGCAATGACATCTATGTCATCAGGCCCATAGCAGCATAATGAGTGCATTCAGGTATGATGATTCTAACTGAAATAAGTCACACAGAAAAAGAAACATCATAAGATATCACTAATACACGGAATGTAAACTTGGCTACACAGGAACTGAATTTCAAAACAGAACATGGTCCCAAATTTAGAAAATCAACTTATGCTTGCTTAAGGGGAAAGCTGAGTTGGGGTGCTGCATAAAACCAGAGATTGAAATGAGCACAAATAAAGTTCTTTAAGCCAAATATGTAATAGACAAGAGCTACTCCTTGCTCAACGAAATGGACTCAAAACCCCATATTAAACGCCTAAGAATGTACCTGACTAGTAATATCTTAAAATCTATGAATTGCTATGTCTCCGAAAGAGAATCAAGCATGTGTAGAGGGGCATAAACGCAGCAGTGATAGGATTGGAGAGGTTCGGTGAGCAAACGAAGACCCTTTGAAGTCATATTGAATGGTACCCATTCCACGGGTCTCAACTCTCCAGGTTTAAGGGATTCTTCCTTCAGCTAAAACATGCATGTGGAACCCAGAGTATGATCAACAGTGTAATCGGGAGACGTGTTCAAATATGTCTCAGTTTTCCTCCCCTGGTAAACGGGTGCAACATTCCAGATGCTTTACTAACACTCTCCCGACTTGGAGAGTCAGTGCCTTTAACCTCCTGTTTGGCCCAGTTTGCAATTTCTGCGGAAGATGTACAGGAATAGGGAGAACCAATGAGAGACTAGCTGGAGGTGTCTGGACGGGCAAATTTAACTCTCATTTCCCACCAGGAAGAGGAATTAACCAAAGGCTCAGCGTGCCGTGCCGGAACCAGATTAGGGCCTGAAGCAATCCTGCGGTGCTGCGGCCAGCTCACAAGAAAGCGAGTTGAAGAAAGGAGCTCAGGGGCACTGTAATTCACAAACCTGCAGAGTTATAAATGACAGCTATCGTCCAAAAATATACTGAAGTAAGGCTGCCAAGAGGACTTGAAAGCGGGGCAGAATTGCAGGAAACCGATTTCAGGAGGTAGACTGGAATTGCATTTAAAACATAGGAAAAGAGGCAGAACGTTGACAATGATGCACTTGGCCAAAAAGGGCGTATGCGTTTTTTCCTGAATATATTCAGGAAAAAGTGCATACGAACTTTTTGGCCAACCAAGCAAGCTTGCAAAGGAAATCTGCACTACAATGAAGTCTCACTTCCTCCCAGTCAAAAGTGCCATCTGAAAAAAGTGTAAAATCCAGAAAGGCAGGACAGGCCATGGACAACTGGGAGCCTTGTTATGCTGATGGGCGGGATGTAACTTGCCAACAGCCACTCAGGAGAAGTGTATGGTGTTTCCTGGAACATCTAAAACAAAGCAACAGAGCCTAGGGCACTTCCACTTATGGTCCTGCAGCTTAGGGAAATTAAAATCAAAAAGACACAGCCACCCCAATGTTTGGGACGGCTGTGTTTACAAGAACCTCGTTTACGGTACAAGTTCAATATCACAGAAAGTGAAAAATGGATAAAGAAGTTGTGGTACGTACGTACAATGCAATATCACTCAGCAATGAAATCTATGTCATCAGGCCCGTAGCAGCATAGAGTGGATTCAGGTATGATGATTCTAACTGAAATAAGTCACACAGAATAAGAAACATCATAAGATATCACAAATACACGGAATGTATACTTGGCTACACAGGAACTGGATTACAAAACAGAACAGAGTCTCAAATTTAGAAAACCAACTTATGCTTGCTTAAGGGGAAAGGTGAGTTGGGGTGCTGCATAAAACCAGAGATTGAAATGAGCACAGATAAAGTTCCTTAAGCCAAATATGTAATAGACAAGAGCTACTCCTTGCTCAACAAAATGGACTCAAAACCCCATATTAAACGCCTAATAATGTACCTGACTAGTAAGTATCTTAAAACCTATGGATTGCTATGTCTCTGAAAGTGAATCAATCGTGAGTACAGGGGCAAAAACGCTGCAGTGATAGGATTGGAGAGTTTTGGTGGGCAAATGAAGACCCTTTGAAATCATATTGCATGGTACCCATTCCACGGGTCTCAACTCTCCAGGTTTAAGGGATTCTTCCTTCAGCTAAAACATGCATGTGGAACCCAGAGTATGATCAACCATGTGATCGGGAGACGTGTTGAAATATGTCTCAGTTCTCGTCCCCTGGTACTCGGGTGCAACATTCTAGATGCTTTACTAACACTCTCCCGACTTGGAGAGTCAGTGCCTTTAACCTCCTGTTTGGCCCAGTTTGCAAATTCCGCGGAAGATGAACAGGAATAGGGAGAACCAATGAGAGACTAGCTGGAGGTGTCTGGACGGGAAAATTTAACTCTCATTTCCCACCAGGAAGAGGAATTAACCAAAGGCTCAGCGTGCCATGCCAGAACCAGATTAGGGCCTGAAGCAATCCTGCGGTGTTGCGGCCAGCTCACAAGAAAGCGAGTTGAAGAAAGGAGCTCAGGGGCACTGTAATTCACAAACCTGCAGAGTTATAAATGACAGCTATCATCCAAAAATATACTGAAGTAAGGCTGCCAAGAGGACTTGAAAGCCGGGCAGAATTGCAGGAAACCGATTTCAGGAGGTAGACTGGAATTGCATTTAAAGCATAGGAAAAGAGGTAGAAGGTCGACAATGATGCACTTGGCCAAAAAGGGCGTATGCGTTTTTTCCTGAATATATTCAGGAAAAAACGCATACGCCCTTTTTGGCCAACCAAGCAAGCTTGCAAAGGAAATCTGCACTACAATGAAGTCTCACTTCCCCCCGGTCACAAGGGCCATCTGAAAAAAGTGAAAAATCCAGAAAGGCAGGACAGGCCATGGAGAACTGGGAGCCTTGTTATGCTGATGGGCGGCATGTAAATCGCCAACAGTCACTGGGGAGAAGTGTATGGTGTTTCCTGAAACATCTAAAACAAAGCAACAGAGCCTAGGGCACTTCCACTTATGGTCCTGCAGCTTAGGGAAATTAAAATCAAAAAGACACAGCCACCCCAATGTTTGGGACGGCTCTGTTTACAAGAACCTCTTTTACGGTGCAAGTTCAATATCGCAGAAAGTGAAAACTTGATAAAGAAGTTGTGGTACTTACGTACAATGCAATATCCCTCAGCAATGAAATCTATGTCATCAGGCCCATAGCAGCATAATGAGTGGATTCAGCTATAATGATTCTAACTGAAATAAGTCACACAGAAAAAGAAACATCATAAGATATCACTAATACACGGAATGTAAACTTGGCTACAAGGGAACTGGATTACAAAACAGAACAGGGTCTCAAATTTAGAAAATCAACTTATGCTTGCTTATGGGGAAAGGTGAGTTGGGGTGCTGCATAAAACCAGAGATTGAAATGAACACAGATAAAGTTCCTTAAGCCAAATACGTAATAGACAAGAGCTACTCCTTGCTCAACGAAATGGACTCAACACCCCATATTAAACGCCTAAGAATGTACCTGACTAGTAAGTATCTTAAAACCTATGGATTGCTATGTCTCCGAAAGAGAATCAAGCGTGTGTACAGGGGCATAAATACAGCAGTGATAGGATTTGAGAGGTTCGGTGAGCAAATGAAGACCCTTTGAAATCATATTGCATGGTACCCATTCCACGGGTCTCAACTCTCCAGGTTTAAGGGATTCTTCCTTCAGCTAAAACATGCATGTGGAACCCAGAGTATGATCAACCGTGTGATCGGGAGACGTGTTGAAATATGTCTCAGGTCTCGTCCCCTGGTACTCGGGTGCAACATTCCAGATGCTTTACTAACACTCTCCCGACTTGGAGAGTCAGTGCCTTTAACCTCCTGTTTGGCCCAGTTTGCAAATTCCGTGGAAGATGAACAAGAATAGGGAGAACCAATGAGAGACTAGCTGGAGGTGTCTGGACGGGAAAATTTAACTCTCATTTCCCACCAGGAAGAGGAATTAACCAAAGGCTCAGCGTGCCATGCCGGAACCAGATTAGGGCCTGAAGCAATCCTGCGGTGTTGCGGCCAGCTCACAAGAAAGCGAGTTGAAGAAAGGAGCTCAGGGGCACTGTAATTCACAAATCTGCAGAGTTATAAATGACAGCTATCATCCAAAAATATACTGAAGTAAGGCTGCCAAGAGGACTTGAAAGCCGGGCAGAATTGCAGGAAACTGATTTCAGGAGGTAGACTGGAATTGCATTTAAAGCATAGGAAAAGAGGCAGAAGGTCGACAATGATGCACTTGGCCAAAAAGGGCGTATGCGTTTTTTCCTGAATATATTCAGGAAAAAAAGCATAAGCACTTTTTGGCCAACCAAGCAAGCTTGCAAAGGAAATCAGCACTACAATGAAGTCTCACTTTCCCCGGGTCACAAGGGCCATCTGAAAAAAGTGTAAAATCCAGAAAGGCAGGACATGCCATGGAGAACTGGGAGCCTTGTTATGCTGATGGGCGGGATGTAAATTGCCAACAGCCACTCGGGAGAAGTGTATGGTGTTTCCTGAAACATCTAAAAAACAAAGCAACAGAGTCTAGGGCACTTCCACTTATGGTCCTATAGCTTAGGGAAATTAAAATCATAAAGACACAGCCACCCCAAAGTTTGGGATGGCTCTGTTTACAAGGAACTCGTTTACGGTACAAGTTCAATATCACAAAAAGCGAAAAATGGATAAAGAAGTTGTGGTACTTATGTACAATGCAATATCACTCAGCAATGACATCTATGTCATCAGGCCCATAGCAGCAGAATGAGTGGATTCAGGTATGATGATTCTAACTGAAATAAGTCACACAGAAAAAGAAACATCATAAGATATCACTAATACACGGAATGTAAACTTGGCTACACAGGAACTGAATTTCAAAACAGAACATGGTCCCAAATTTAGAAAATCAACTTATGCTTCCTTAAGGGGAAAGGTGAGTTGGGGTGCTGCATAAAACCAGAGATTGAAATGAGCACAAATAAAGTTCCTTAAGCCAAATATGTAATAGACAAGAGCTACTCCTTGCTCAACGAAATGGACTCAAAACCCCATATTAAACGCCTAAGAATGTACCTGACTAGTAATATCTTAAAATCTATGGATTGCTATGTCTCCGAAAGAGAATCAAGCATGTGTAGAGGGGCATAAACGCAGCAGTGATAGGATTGGAGAGGTTCGGTGAGCAAACGAAGACCCTTTGAAGTCATATTGAATGGTACCCATTCCACGGGTCTCAACTCTCCAGGTTTAAGGGATTCTTCCTTCAGCTAAAACATGCATGTGGAACCCAGAGTATGATCAACCGTGTGATCGGGAGACTTGTTCAAATATGTCTCAGTTTTCCTCCCCTGGTACTTGGGTGCAACATTCCAGATGCTTTACTAACACTCTCCCGACTTGGAGAGTCAGTGCCTTTAACCTCCTGTTTGGCCCAGTTTGCAATTTCTGCGGAAGATGAACAAGAATAGGGAGAACCAATGAGAGACTAGCTGGAGGTGTCTGGACGGGGAAATTTAACTCTCATTTCCCACCAGGAAGAGGAATTAACCAAAGGCTCAGCGTGCCGTGCCGGAACCAGATTAGGGCCTGAAGCAATCCTGCGGTGTTGCGGCCAGCTCACAAGAAAGCGAGTTGAAGAAAGGAGCTCAGGGGCACTGTAATTCACAAACCTGCAGAGTTATAAATGACAGCTATCGTCCAAAAATATACTGAAGTAAGGCTGCCAAGAGGACTTGAAAGCGGGGCAGAATTGCAGGAAACCGATTTCAGGAGGTAGACTGGAATTGCATTTAAAACATAGGAAAAGAGGCAGAACGTTGACAATGATGCACTTGGCCAAAAAGGGCGTATGCGTTTTTTCCTGAATATATTCAGGAAAAAACGCATACCAACTTTTTGGCCAACCAAGCAAGCTTGCAAAGGAAATCTGCACTACAATGAAGTCTCACTTACCCCTGGTCAAAAGGGCCATCTGAAAAAAGTGTAAAATCCAGAAAGGCAAGACAGGCCATGGAGAACTGGGAGCCTTGTTATGCTGATGGGCGGGATGTAAATTGCCAACAGGCACTCGGGAGAAGTGTATGGTGTTTCCTGAAATATCTAAAAAACAAAGCAACAGAGCCTAGGGCAGTTCCACTTATGGTCCTATAGCTTAGGGAAATTAAAATCAAAAAGACACAGCGACCCCAAAGTTTGGGACGGCTCTGTTTACAAGAACCTCGTTTACGGTGCAAGTTCAATATCGCAGAAAGTGAAAACTTGATAAAGAAGTTGTGGTACTTACGTACAATGCAATATCCCTCAGCAATGAAATCTATATCATCAGGCACATAGCAGCATAATGAGTGGATTCAGGTATGATGATTCTAACTGAAATAAGTCACACAGAAAAAGAAACATCATAAGATATCACTAATACACGGAATGTAAACTTGGCTACACGGGAACTGGATTACAAAACAGAAGAGGGTCTCAAATTTAGAAAATCAACTTATGCTTGCTTAAGGGGAAAGGTGAGTTGGGGTGCTGCATAAAACCAGAGACTGAAATGAACACAGATAAAGTTCCTTAAGCCAAATATGTAATAGACAAGAGCTACTCCTTGCTCAACGAAATGGACTCAACACCCCATATTAAATGCCTAAGAATGTGCCTGACTAGTAAGTATCTTAAAACCTATGGATTGCTATGTCTCCGAAAGAGAATCAAGCGTGTGTACAGGGGCATAAACGCAGCAGTGATAGGATTGGAGAGGTGCGGTGAGCAAATGAAGACCCTTTGAAGTCATATTGCATGGTAACGGTTCCACGGGTGTCAACTCTCCAGGTTTAAGGGATTCTTCCTTCAGCTAAAGCATGCATGTGGAACCCAGAGTATGATCAACCGTGTGATCGGGAGACGTGTTCCAATATGTCTCAGTTCTCGTCCCCTGGTACTCGGGTGCAACATTCCAGACGCTTTACTAACGCTCTGCCGACTTGGAGAGTCAGTGCCTTTAACCTCTTGTTTGGCCCAGTTTGCAATTTCTGCGGAAGATGAACAGGAATAGGGAGAACCAATGAGAGACTAGCTGGAGGTGTCTGGACGGGGAAATTTAACTCTCATTTCCCACCAGGAAGAGGAATTAACCAAAGGCTCAGTGTGCCGTGCCGGAACCAGATTAGGGCCTGAAGCAATCCTGCGGTGTTGCAGCCAGCGCACAAGAAAGCGAGTTGAAGAAAGGAGCTCAGGGGCACTGTAATTCACAAACCTGCAGAGTTATAAATGACAGCTATCGTCCAAAAATATACTGAAGTAAGGCTGCCAAGAGGACTTGAAAGCGGGGCAGAATTGCAGGAAACCGATTTCAGGAGGTAGACTGGAATTGCATTTAAAGCATAGGAAAAGAGGCAGAAGGTCGAGAATGATGCACTTGGCCAAAAAGGGCGTATGCGTTTTTTCCTGAATATATTCAGGAAAAAACGCATACGCACTTTTTGCCCAACCAAGCAAGCTTGCAAAGGAAATCTGCACTACAATGAAATCTCACTTCCCCCCGGTCAAAAGGGCCATCTGAAAAAAGTGTAAAATCCAGAAAGGCAGGACAGGCCATGGAGAACTGGGAGCCTTGTTATGCTGATGGGCGGGATGTAAATTGCCAACAGCCACTTGGGAGAAGTCTATGGTGTTTCCTGAAACATCTAAAAAACAAAGCAACAGAGCCTAGGGCACTTCCACTTATGGTCCTATAGCTTAGGGAAATTAAAATCCAAAAGACACAGCCACCCCAAAGTTTGGGACGGCTCTGTTTACAAGAACCTCGTTTACGGTACAAGTGCAATATCGCAGAAAGCGAAAAATGGATAAAGAAGTTGTGGTACTTACATACAATGCAATATCACTCAGCAATGACATCTATGTCATCAGGCCCATAGCAGCATAATGAGTGGATTCAGGTATGATGATTCTAACTGAAATAAGCCACACAGAAAAAGAAACATCATAAGATATCACTAATACACGGAATGTAAACTTGGCTACACAGGAACTGGATTACAAAACAGAACAGGGTCTCAAATTTAGAAAACCAACTTATGTTTGCTTAAGGGGAAAGGTGAGTTGGGGTGCTGCATAAAACCAGAGATTGAAATGAGCACAGATAAAGTTCCTTAAGCGAAATATGTAATAGACAAGAGCTACTCCTTGCTCAACGAAATGGACTCAACATCCCATATTAAACATCTAAGAATGTACCTGACTAGTAAGTATCTTAAAACCTATGGATTGCTATGTCTCCAAAAGAGAATCAAGTGTGTGTACAGGGGCATAAACACAGCAGTGATAGGATTGGAGAGGTTCGGTGAGCAAATGAAGACCCTTTGAAGTCATATTGCATGGTACCCATTCCACGGGTCTCAACTCTCCTGGTTTAAGGGATTTTTCCTTCAGCTAAAACATGCATGTGGAGCCCAGAGTATGATCAACTGTGTGATCGGGAGACGTGTTCAAATATGTCTCAGTTCTCGTCCCCTGGTACTCGGGTGCAACATTCCAGACGCTTTAATAACACTCTCCCGACTTGGAGAGTCAGTGCCTTTAACCTCCTGATTGGTCCAGTTTGCAGTTTCTGCGGAAGATGAACCGGAATAGGGAGGACTAATGAGAGACTAGCTGGAAGTGTCTGGACGGGCAAATTTAACTCTCATTTCCCACCAGGAAGAGAAATTAACAAAAGGCTCAGCGTGCCGTGCCGGAATCAGATTAGGGCCTGAAGCAATCCTGCGGTGTTGCGGCCAGCTCACAAGAAAGCGAGTTGAAGAAAGGAGCTCAGAGGCACTGTAATCACAAACCTGCAGAGTTATAAATGACAGCTATCGTCCAAAAATATACTGAAGTAAGGCTGCCAAGATGACTTCAAAGCGGGGCAGAATTGCAAGAATCCGATTTCAGGATGTAGACTGGAATTGCATTTAAAGCATAGGAAAAGAGGCAGAACGTCGACAATGATGCACTTGGCCAAAAAGGGTGTACGTGTTTTTTCCTGAATATATTCAGGAAAAAAACGTGTACGCTCTTTTTGGCCAACCAAGCAAGCTTGCAAAGGAAATCTGCACTACAATGAAGTCTCACTTCCCCCCGGTCAAAAGGGCCATCTGAAAAAAGTGTAAAATCCAGAAAGGCAGGACAGGCCATTGAGAACTGGGAGCCTTTTTATGCTGGTGGGTGGGATGTAAATTGCCAACAGCCACTGGGGAGAAGTGTGTGGTGTTTCCTGAAACATCTAAAAAACAAAGCAACAGAGCCTAGGGCACTTCGACTTATGGTCCTATAGCTTAGGGAAATTAAAATCAAAAAGACACAGCCACGGCAAAGTTTGCGACAGCTCTGGTTACAAGAACCTTGTTTATGGTACAAGTTCAGTATCGCAGAAAGTGAAAAATGGATAAAGAAGTTGTGGTACTTACGTACAATGCAATATCACTCAGCAATGACATCTATGTCATCAGGCCCATAGCAGCATAATGAGTGCATTCAGGTATGATGATTCTAACTGAAATAAGTCACACAGAAAAAGAAACATCATAAGATATCACTAATACACGGAATGTAAACTTGGCTACACAGGAACTGAATTTCAAAACAGAACATGGTCCCAAATTTAGAAAATCAACTTATGCTTGCTTAAGGGGAAAGCTGAGTTGGGGTGCTGCATAAAACCAGAGATTGAAATGAGCACAAATAAAGTTCTTTAAGCCAAATATGTAATAGACAAGAGCTACTCCTTGCTCAACGAAATGGACTCAAAACCCCATATTAAACGCCTAAGAATGTACCTGACTAGTAATATCTTAAAATCTATGAATTGCTATGTCTCCGAAAGAGAATCAAGCATGTGTAGAGGGGCATAAACGCAGCAGTGATAGGATTGGAGAGGTTCGGTGAGCAAACGAAGACCCTTTGAAGTCATATTCATGGTACCCATTCCACGGGTCTCAACTCTCCAGGTTTAAGGGATTCTTCCTTCAGCTAAAGCATGCATGTGGAACCCAGAGTATGATCAACCATGTGATCGGGAGACGTGTTCCAATATGTCTCAGTTCTCGTCCCCTGGTACTCGGGTGCAACATTCCAGACGCTTTACTAACGCTCTGCCGACTTGGAGAGTCAGTGCCTTTAACCTCCTCTTTGGCCCAGTTTCAATTTCTGCAGAAGATGAACAAGAATAGGGAGAACCGATGAGAGACTAGCTGGAGGTGTCTGGACGGGCAAATTTAACTCTCATTTCCCACCAGGAAGAGGAATTAACCAAAGGCTCAGCGGGCCGTGCCAGAACAAGATTAGGGCCTGAAGGAATCCTGCGGTGTTGCGGCCAGCTCACAAGAAAGCGAGTTGAAGAAAAGAGCTCAGGGGCACTGTAATTCACAAAGATGCAGAGTTATAAATGACAGCTATCATCCAAAAATATACTGAAGTAAGGCTGCCAAGCGGACTTGAAAGCGGGGCAGAATTGCAGGAAACCGATTTCAGGAGGTAGACTGGAATTGCAGTTAAAGCATAGAAAAAGAGGCAGAACGTCCACAATGATGCACTTGGCCAAAAAGGGCGTATGTGTTTCTTCCTGAATATATTCAGGAAAAAACGCATACGCCCTTTTTGGCCAACCAAGCAAGCTTGCAAAGGAAATCTGCACTGCAATGAAGTCTCACTTCCCCCCGGTCAAAAGGGCCATCTGAAAAAAGTGTAAAATCCAGAAAGGCAGGAGAGGCCATGGAGAACTGGAAGCCTTGTTATGCTGATGGGCGGGATGTAAATTGCCAACAGCCACTGGGGAGAAGTGTATGGTGCTTCCTGAAACATCTAAAAAACAGAGGAACAGAGCCTAGGGCACTTCCACTTATGGTCCTATAGCTTAGGGAAATTAAAATCAAAAAGGCAGAGCCACCCCAAAATTTGGGACGGCTCTGTTTACAAGAACCTCGTTTACGGTACAAGTTCAATATCGCAGATAGCAAAAAATGGATAAAGAAGTTTTGGTACTTACGTACAATGCAATATCACTCAGCAATGAAATCTACGTCATCAGGCCCGTAGCAGCATAATGAGTGGATTCAGGTATGATGATTCTAACTGAGATAAGTCACACAGAAAAAGAAACATCATAAGATATCACTAATACACGGAATGTAAACTTGCTACACAGGAACTGAATTACAAAACAAAACAGGGTCTGAAATTTAGAAAACCAACTTATGCTTGCTTAAGGGGAAAGGTGAGTTGGGGTGCTGCATAAAACCAGAGATTGAAATGAGCACAGATAAAGTTCCTTAAGCCACTTATGTATTAGACAAGAGCTACTCCTTGCTCAACGAAATGGACTCAACACCCCATATTAAACGCCAAAGTATGTACCTGACTAGTAAGTATCTTAAAACCTATGGATTGCTATGTCTCCGAAAGAGAATCAGCCATGTGTACAGGGGCATAAATGCAGCAGTGATAGGATTGGAGAGGTTCGGTGAGCAAATGAAGACCCTTTGAAGTCATATTGCATGGTACCCATTCCACGGGTCTCAACTCTCCAGGTTAAAGGGATTCTTCCTTCAGCTAAAACATGCATGTGGAACCCAGAGTATGATCAACCATGTGATCGGGAGACGTGTTCCAATATGTCTCAGTTCTCGTCCCCTGGTACTCGGGTGCAACATTCCAGACGCTTTACTAATGCTCTGCCGACTTGGAGAGTCAGTGCCTTTAACCTCCTGTTTGGCCCAGTTTGCAATTTCTGCGGCAGATGAACAGGAATAAGGAGAACCAATGAGAGACTAGCAGGAGGTGTCTGGACGGGCAAATTTAACTCTCATTTCCCACCAGGAAGAGGAATTAACCAAAGGCTCAGCATGCCGTGCTGGAACCAGATTAGGGCCTGAAGCAATCCTGCGGTGTTGCGGCCAGCTCACAAGAAAGCGAGTTGAAGAAAGGAGCTCAGGGGCACTGTAATTCAAAAACCTGCAGAGTTATAAATGACAGCTATCGTCCAAAAGTATACTGAAGTAAGGCTGCCAAGAGGACTTGAAAGCGGGCCAGAATTGCAGGCAACCGATTTCAGGAGGTAGACTGGAATTGCATTTAAAGCATAGGAAAAGAGGCAGAACGTGGACAATGATGCACTTGGCCAAAAAGGGCGTATGCGTTTTTTCCTGAATATATTCAGGAAAAAACGCATACGCCCTTTTTGGCCAACCAAGCAAGCTTGCAAAGGAAATCTGCACTACAATGAAGTCTCACTTCCCCCCGGTCAAAAGGGCCATCTGAAAAAAGTGTAAAATCCAGAAAGGCAGGACAGGCCATGGAGAACTGGGAGCCTTGTTATGCTGATGGGCGGGATGTAAATTGCCAACAGCCACTCGGGAGAAGTGTATGGTGTTTCCTGAAACATCTAAGAAACAAAGCAACAGAGCCTAGGGCACTTCCACTTATGGTCCTATAGATAAGGGAAATTAAAATCAAAAAGACACAGCACCCCAAAGTTTGGGACGGCTCTGTTTACAAGAACCTCTTCTGCAGCACAAGTTAAATATGCCAGAGAACAAATAATGGATAAAGAAGTTGCGGTACTTACATACAACAGAATACCTCTCAGCAATGAAAACTATGTCACCAGGCCCGTACCAGCATAATGAGTGGATTGAGGCACGGTGATTCTAAGTGAAAAAAGTCACACAGAAAAAGAAACATCATAAGGTACCACTAATACATGGAATGAGAACTTGGCTACACATGAACTGATTTACAAAACAGAACACGGTCTCAAATTTAGAAAACCAACTTATGCTTGCTTAAGTGGGAAGGTGAGTTGGGGTGCTGCATAAAACCAGAGTTTGAAATTAGCACAGATACCGTTCCATAAGCCAAATATTTAATAGACAAGACCTACCCCTTTCTCAAGGAAATGGACTCAGCAATGAGGTATCACCTCACACCTGGTAGAATGGGCATCATCAGAAAATCTACAAACAAAAAATGCTGGAAAGGGTGTGGAGAAAAGGAACCCTCTTCCACTATTGTTGGGAATATAAATTGATACAGTCACTATGGAGAACAATATGGAGTTTCTTAAGATACTAACAGTAGAATTACCATATGATACAGCAATCCCAGTTCTGGACATATACCCAGACAAAACCATAAATCAAAAAGAGACATTCACCGCAATGTTCATTGCCTCACTCTTTACAATATCGAGGTAATGGAAGCAACCTAAATGCCCACAGACAGACGAATGCATAAAGCTGTGGCATATATAAAATGGAATATTACTAAGCCATGAAAAGGAATGATTGGGTCATTTGTCAAGACGTCAATGGATCTAGAGAGTGTCATACAGAGTGAAGTAAGTCAGAAAGAGAAAAACAAATCTTGTATATTCATGCATATATGTGGAACCTAGAAAAACTGTACAGGTTAACCATTTTGCAAGGCATAAATAGAGCAACAGATGTAGACAACAAACGTATGGACAACAAGGGTGGAAGGCTGTTGGGGGGGTGGTGGTGGGAGGAGTTGAGAGACTGGGATTGTCATGTATACATTTATACGTATAAAATAGGTAACCAATAAGAACCTGCTGTATAAAAATATAAAATAAAATTCAAAATTAAAAAGAAATAAAATTTAAAAAATAAAACAGAAAAAACAATTATTCCCTTCACATACATGTATTTATATGAATAAATTATTTCCATGCTTATATCTGTAAATACAAAAAAGAGGAATAAAATCTACCTTGAACCAAAAACGAAAAAGAGAAAAAAAACACAGAACCCACCAGTTCCACAGAGGAAAACCGTATCAGGGCACTTGCTCCAGTTGTAAACAATTCTGAAGTTGGTCAGTGGTGGGGAATCGTCTCCCATTCAGCCAGCAGCCCCCACGCAACAAGCGTCCTCATTGCAAAGCTGGGGCACCGTGCCGAGGCATCTGTGAGTAAACGTGAGCTGAGCCCCAGGCCAGTTGCTGCTGAACTATTCCCACCCGTCCCAGGTAAAACACCTGAATATATACAAGGACTTGAAAGCCTAGAGGAAGGGCCATAGAGCCACACAAGTGACAGCATGCCGGCCGACTTGGTGCCTGCAGGCCAGCCAGGATGGTCCTGGCCCTGGGTGCTCTTCTGGAAGATTTCCATTTCCCTGCCTGAGATACCCATCCTGTCCCTGCCCCCACTGCTTCTTTCCTTCCTCACCTCTGCCCAGGGAGAAATTCCAGCAGCAGGTATAGGTGACACATCCTCTTCTTTAGCAGGTGGCAGCCTGGCAACTGCTGCAGAAAGTCCAGCAGAGCCCCACTCACACTGGGCCACCCACAAAGCCGTGGCCTCTCACTCCCTCCCACCAGCCCAGCCCCGAGACTGCTGACAGGGCAGAGAAAATGGCGTCAGGCACGGCTGCAGGGCCTCTTGCTGCCTGGAGTGGTATTTATATTGATCTCAACCCAGGCACACCTGGGGAGGGCTGGCCGGCACGGTAAGGCTGCCCAGGTCAGCCAATCATCACCCCTCAGGGGCTCACAGTTGCAGAAAATGGAACTTGCTGAACCGGCCAGGTCCAAGGAACAGGTGTGGGCTCCTGAGAGTCAGGATAGACAAGGGGCTGCAGCTTTGGCTTGTTTTCTAATCATTTTATCTGGCCCATGAGTGGGAGACAACTTCAAGAAAACCCTCTCCTAATGAGAGGAACCCAGGAGTCAGGGAGAGGAGGGGTGGGTGGTGGTTGGAGACAGAGGCCTGGTGCCCCGGGTGCAGTGGAAGTCTCTGGAAGACCAGGTGGAGGGAGGCCGCACAGAGTGATGCCCAGGGTCACAGACCTGTCGCAGCTGCTGTTTGTTAGTTCAAGTCCTGCTCTGAGGTGCTCTGTGTCAGCTCTGAGCGACAGGTGAGCTGGGGGTGCTCTGCAATGAGGGCTATGTGCACGGTTCCTGTGTGCCCAGCCCTGCCACGGTACCTGCAAGGGTAGCTCTGTATCCTGGGAGGGGCCTGACCACGAGAGCCCCGTGGGCTGGGGTGGGGGTGGGGTACCTGCCCAGGTGAGCTCCATATTCTGGGATTGGTCTGACCACGAGAGCCCCATGGGCTGCTGGGGACCTGGTAAAGGATGTCAGGACAGTCAGTGAAGCCACCGAGGATATACCTCCAGCTGCTCCTAATTCCTACACCCTGCTGGTCATTCTACCAACCACCAGGACATGGTATTCTGTATTAGTCTTCAATGATGCCTTCTTTTGTATTCCATTAGTCCCAGAGTCACAAGAAATTTTGGCTTGTGAGTGGCAGGACTCAACATACAACTAAAACAATACTTCCGGGCCGTCTTGCCCCAAGGGTGCAAAAATTCCCACACCATCTTTGGGGAAAGCTTAGCTAAAGACCTAAAAGTTCTACCTCTGGAAAAGGAAACGCTCCTTCAGTACACAGACGACATTCTGATCACCAGCCCTACTAAGGAGGCCTCTGAACTACCAAGCCAATAAAGGATAGAAGTTGTCCAAGAAAAAGCTCAAATATCACAGACTGCGGTGACCTGCCTGGGCTTCATTCTCACAGAAGGTCGGAGAAGCCCATCCCAGGAAAGGAAAGAAACCATTTTCAGCCTTACCCCTTTCTAAAACTAGAAGACAGCTTAGGGGTTCTTGGGGAGACCAGGGTTTGCTGCTTCTGGATCCCTAACTACAGTCTACTAGCTGGGCCTCTATATGAAACACTGAAAGGAAAAGATGATGATCCTGTTGAATAGAATCCAGAAGTGGCCTTTCAAGAATGGAAAGAGCAGTCAATTCAGACACTTGCCCTGGAACTCCCTAATTTAGCTAAACCCTTTGACCTTTACATTCCCAGTGAAAGGTGAATCGCCATTGGAGAATTAGTGCAAAAACTGGGACCACTTGAAATGGAACAATGCAAGAATGCCATCCAGGTAGGATAAACTACAGTCACCAAGGGGCTTGGCCAACTGCCACATCTGGCCAAGATACTGGCGGTATCTAAAAACCTGGAAATCAGCAGCCCCAAAGGCCACCTCCCTCCTAAGGGAAAAGGACCCCACGTGGTGATCCTAACCACCAACCATGCCCTGAAGTTTCAGGGTTCGCTCTGTGGGCACACCAACCTCGAGTGAGGAGGCCTTCCAACTTCAACATCCAGAGAGATAACCGGGGGCAACAGGGCACCATGACGACTCATGTGAACATCACTTGACCTGGAGTTTCTCTCATAAAACAACAAGAGTGTGTCCCAAAAGAGTAGACTACTGCTTGCAGGACTTACTGCACCCAGAGGGGAGCTAATAATCTTGGCGGGGGAACCGTATATCACACTGTCACCATAGAAAAGCCTACAGACACCGTGATGATGGTGGCCAATAAGACTGGCTGGACTCCTGTTTACTTCAAAAGGCTGTTGACTCAGTGGCCATCATGGTCCTTGATCACCACTGACCCTGGACTGTCTGGGAGTTGAGCGGGCAGGGCTCTGACACCTGGTGCTGTTTGTACGTTAATTCAGGGGCCTAATTGAAGAAAGCGCAGACTACTGGTCAGAGCATCTAGGCGGGCAGAAACGGTCAGCCTAAGGTGGCTGAACAAATGTGGGGCGGGGTGAAACCGGCCCCCACAGCGTCTCTGCACATCTCTTTCCTGGACCCTTAAAGGTCATTAGAATCTATAACACTTCCAATGCTGGAGCTCAGGTGGACGAGCAGGGAGGCAGGGGGCCTGGGGACAATCAACGTCACCTGGAGGCTGCTGGGGAGAAGCTCTGACCCTCGCCCCCGGGTATGAGGGCTCCCAACTCAGCACTCAGCAGTTACAGAAGAAGGGTCTGCACCCTCAGCACTCCAAGAATGAGGAATGGGACAAAAGGCAGAGGAGGGGTTTGTCCCCAGCAAAGCCCATTAAAAATCCCTGGGAGATAAAAATAGAATCTGGGCAATAAAGTCAAGACTAACCGTTTTTATCCTTTGTGCTTTGTCTAATTTCATGTGCTCCTAGGGTCCCGCATGCAGAGGTTCCACACCCGGCACTTCAGACCAGATTTCCTAGTGCAGAATGGCTGGGACGACACCTCAGCTCCTGGGGCCCAGTGCAGACTCCGCGATACAGAGCCTGAGCTGCAGCCAACCTGGCCCTCGAGAGCTCCGCCCCCTCCCTCCCACTGACTCTGACAGGATCTCTACACAGCAGCCCAGCCCACAGCCCAGGGGGTAGTGCATGCTCTCCCCTCTCCATTCTCTGATCAAAATATAAAGTTTCCTTTGCTTGTGAACCAAACTCAGTCTCGATCTGTTGGCCCCAATGACACTGGGCAGGGGGACACTTGTTGGGGTCCACTCTGGAGGATCAGTAACAGAAATTGAGACTATTGTAACCTCAATGAACAGATGTGTGAGCCAAACTGTAGTTAACATAGAACAGTGTATAAGGCTCGGGTAAAATAAGATGTTTCTAACACTTCCATTTGATATTTCCATCACTTTATTATAAGCAAGTTCAGTGAAAAGGTTTGTCTTATTTGTCAGGTCAATATTAGAGAAACGAAGTGATTTCTTTCCAAGGATGTACATCTAATAATCTTGGTTAAAGCTTCAATCTTGTTTTAAATGCTTTTCCATTGAAAATGATACCTCTCTTTCAGCTCCCCCATTTCTGAGAAGTATAAAATCTTATAATTTATTATTACCAAAGGGGAAAGGTGGGAGGAGGGATAAATTAACAGTTTGGGATTAACACATACACACTGCTATGTATAAAATAGATCATCAACAAGGAACTACTGTATAGCACAGGGAAATACACTCAACATTTTGCAATAAGCTATAAGGGGAAATAATCTGAAAAAGAATAGATATTTTTATTGACATCATCTATCAATGACAGTTAAAGTGTAACCTAAGGGAAGCTGGTGGTGAGTGCTTCTGACCCTGAAGACTTCAATCATCTAAAGTTTGGACTCTGCCTACTTCCCAAGGCCCTTAATGAACATATGTGTAGCCGTAGCTTAAAAAATTCCCCAGTTTGTGTTTCGGGGAGACACTGATTTTCAAAAAGCCCTGATGTTCTCCTTACATGAATGGGACTCTTCCTACTGCTAAAACATGTCTGTCACACCCAGAGGATGGTATACCGTCTGATCGGGAAGAGTTTGGAAAAGGCATCTCATCTCCTCATCTCCTGGTGCTCGGGTTCACCCCTCCAGCGTCTTTACTAACAGTCTCCCCACTTGGAGATGTCAGCACTGTCAACATCCTGTTGTGTACAGTTTGGAATTTGTCCAGAGGATGAAGCGGAAGGATGAAGAACAATGAGAGACAAGTCCTAGGTGTTCAGACAGGCACATGTCACTCTAATTTCCAATCAGGAAGACGAACTGACCAAAGGCTAGGGTTGCCCATGGAAACAGTATAGGGCTTGAGGAAATCCCGCTGCTTTGTGGCCAGTTCCCATAAACACAAGTTGAACAATGGAACTCAGGGGCAGTAAAATTCACGAAACTGCAGAGTTGAAAATATCCATCACTGAAAAATGTCTTGAGGAAAGTCAGAGAAAAGGACTTGTAAGCAAGGGAGAATGGCAGGAAAGGGATTTGAAGAGGTAGAAAGGACTCGCCATTAAGCACAAGAAAAGGAGCTGAACATTGCCAACATTGCAGTTGGCCAAAAAGGGTGTATGCGTTTTTTTCTGTATATATTCAAGAAAAGGGCATACACTTTTTTAGCCAAGCAAACAGGTGGGCACTGGAAGTCAATACTACAAAAGATATCACTTCACATCAGTCAGAAGAGCCATCCTCATAAAGCGTAAACAACAGAAATGCAGGACAGGGCAAGGAGAAGAGGGAGCCCTGTGAGACTTATAGTGGAAATGTATATTGCCAACGGCCATTCTGGAGAAGTGTATTGTGTTTACTAAACCATCTAAAAAATGAGCTACAGAGCATAGGGCACTTGCACTCATGGGCGTATATCTTGGGAAAAACAAAAATTGAGAGGACACAGGCACCCCAATGTTTACCCCCTCTCTGTTTAAAAGATCCTCAACTAGGATATAACTTAAATGTCTCTGGAGGGAAAAAATGGATAGAGATGTGGTACTTAGGTAGAGTGGAATATTATTCAGCCTGGAAATCAATGAAATATGGCCAGTTGTAACAACTCCGGAGGAGTTACGTATGATCTTTCTAAGTGACATAATTCAAAAAGAAAAAGACACATATCATAAGATATCACTTAAAGGTGGAATCCAAAATGGCTACACATGAAATAAATTACAAAACAAAAACATAGTCAAATATGTAGAAAACACGCATAAGGCTGCTAAACGGGAAAGGTGGGGAGGGGTGAGGCATCATCCAGGAGGTTGAAATTAGCAAAGATACCATTCCAAATACCAAACTGATAATCAACAAAGCCCACACGGTAGCTAAAAGAACTGCACTCAGCACACTCAAGTCACCGGAAAAGAATATATACGACTGGTAAGAATCTGAAAAAGAATTTACTGATGTCTCTCTGTACGTGAATCAAGTGGATGTACAGCAGCAAGAAACAGAGCTTTGAAAATCAGCTGTAACCAATATAGTAATAAATTGAAAAAAATAAACGACATAGAGACAGAGAAAACCTCTTACAACTTTTCCTCAGGGACGGTGATGCAACATGGATTGAACACATCTAGACCCACAGCAGGATGAGACATAAGGCTGGAAACTGTTTGCACTAAGAGAAATGTGAGGTTGGGTGAGGAAATGCACACCCTTTAAAGTAATACTACCTGGTACCCATTCAATGGGTCCCAAATCTGCAGGTTCAAGGGATCTTCCTACAGCTAAAACATGCATGGAAAACCCAGAGGACTGTACACCATGTGATCGGGAGATGTGTCTAAAATGCAGCTCATTTATCCTCTCCTGGTGCTCCTGTTCACCATTCCAGCCACGTTACTTAGAATCTCCCCACTTGGAGAATCAGCACATTTCAACTTCTGTTTCACACATTTTGCAAATTGTGAGGAGGATGAACGGGAAGAGGGGGAACCAATGAGAGAATAGTTGTAGGGGTTTGGACGGGCACATATCACTCTAATTTCCCATTAAGAATAAGAATTGAAAAAAGGCTCAGCCCGCCTCGCCGGAGCCAAAATAGGGCCTGAAGCAATCCTGTGGGTTTGAGGCTAGCTCACAAAACAGCAACTTAAAAAATGGAGCTCAGGGTCACTGCAATTCACAAACCTGCAGAGTTATAAATGAAAACTAACGTCCAAAAATATGTTGAGGTAAGGCAAAGAAGAGGATCTGAATGCAAGACAGAATTGCAAGAAACAGATTTCAAGAGATAGATTGGACTCGTCTTTAAAGCACATGAAAAGCGGCAGAATTTCGACAATGATGCAGTTGGCCCAAAAGGGCGTATGCGTTTTTTCCTGATTACATCCAGGAAAAAACGCATACGCACTTTATGGGCAACGAAGCAAGCAAGCAATGCAAATGTGCACAACAAAGAAGTCTCATTTCCCACCAGTCAAAAGGGCCATCCTAAAAAATTGTAAAAACCAGAAATGCAGGACAGGCCATGGAGAACAGGGAGCCTTTATACGCTGATGGGCAGTGTGTGAACTGCCGAGAGCCACTCTGGAGAAGTGTATGGTGGTTCCTAAATCATCTAAAAAACAGAGCTACAGAGCATAGGACACTTCCAATCATGGAAGTATATCTAGGGAAGTCTAAAAATCAACAAGACAAAAGCACACCACAGTTTAGGGCTACTCTGTTTACAAGAACCTCAACTTCAGTACACCTTAAATATCCCAGGAAAGAGAACAATGGATAAAGAAGATGTGGTACTTATGTACAATGGAATATCTCTTCACCATGAAATCAATGTAATAAGGCTAGTAGAAGGATAAAGAGTGGATTTAGGTCCGATAATACTACTTGAAATAAGTCAAACAGAAAAAGAAACATATCATAAGATATCACTTATAGAGGGAGGGTAAATATGGCTGCACAAGAAAGGAATTACAGAACAGAACAGTGTCTCACATTTAGAAAACACACTTATGTCAGCTTAAGGGGAAAGGAGAGGTGGGGTGATGCATTAAACCAGAGTTTGAAATTAGCACAGATACCGTTCAATAAACCAAATAGATATTAGACAAGATCTACACCTTGCTCAATGAACTGGCCTCAACACACCCTATATACCGCAGAGAAATATATCTGAGTAATAAGAATCTTAAAACCCATGTATTGATATATCTCCATAAGGGAATCAAGTGTGTGCAGAGTGGCACAAACACAGCAGTGAAAATGAGCTAAACCCCATTATAGAAATAAATTTTAAAAACAAAATGCAGAAACAATGAAAGAGAGAAAAATTCTTACAAAATTTGCTCAGGGGCTGTGATGCAACCTGGATTGACCACATATAAACCCACAGCTGGATAAGACATAAGGCTGCACACTTGGGGCTGAGAGGATTGGTGAGCTTTGGTGAGCAACTGCCAAAAGTTTAATGCAATACTTCATGCTACTCATTCCAAGGGTCCCAAAAATCCAGCTTGAAGGGAATCTTCCTACAGCTAAACCATGCTTGGGAAACCCAGCGACTGGTATACCATATGATCGGGAAAGGTTTCTAAAACGCACCTCATTTTTCCTCTCCTGGGACTCCGGATCGACATTCCAGCCACTTTACTAACAATATCCCCACATGGAGAGTCAATGCCTTTAAATTCTGGTATCGCACAGTCTGCAGTTAGTGCGGAGGATGAATGGGAATAGGGGGAACCAGTGAGAAACTAGCTGTAGCAGTTTCAATGAGCACTCTAATTTCACATCAGTAAGAAGAATAAACCAAAGGCACAGCAAGGTGCCCCAGAAGAAGAATAGGGCCTGAAGGAATCCTGTGGTTATGAGGCAAGATCACAAAAATAAGAGCAGAAAAATGGAGCTAAGGGCCACTGCAATTCAAAAACCTGCAGAGTTATAAAGGCCAACTATTTTCAAAAAATATATTGAGGTAAGGCTATGAAGAGGCATTGGAGGCAAGGCAGAATTGCAGGAAACCGATTTCAGGAGGTAGACTGGAATTGCATTTAAAGCATAGGAAAAGAGGCAGAACGTCCACAATGATGCACTTGGCCAAAAAGGGCGTATGCGTTTTTTCCTGAATATATTCAGGAAAAAACGCATACGCCCTTTTTGGCCAACCAAGCAAGCCTGCAAAGGAAATCTGCACTACAATGAAGTCTCACTTCCCCCTGGTCAAAAGGGCCATCTGAAAAAAGTGTAAAATCCAGAAAGGCAACACAGGCCATGGAGAACTGGGAGCCTTGATATGCTGATGGGCGGAATGTAAATTGCCACCAGCCAGTCGGGAGAAGTGTATGGTGTTTCCTGAAACATGTAAAAAAAAAGCAACAGAGCCTAGGGTACTTCCACTTATGGTCCTATAGCTTAGGGAAATTAAAATCAAAAAGACACAGCCACCCCAACGTTTGGGACGGCTCTGTTTACAAGAACCTCCTTTACGTTACAATTTCAATTTCGCAGAAAGTGAAAAATGGATGAACAAGTTGTGGTACTTACGTACAATGCAATATCACTCAGCAATGAAATCTATGTCATCAGGCCCGTAGCAGCATAATGAGTGGATTCAGGTATGATGATTCTAACTGAAATAAGTCACACAGAAAAAGAAACATCATAAGATATCACTAATACACGGAATGTAAACTTGGCTACACAGGACTTGGATTACAAAACAGAAGAGCGTCTCAAATTTAGAAAACCAACTTATGCTTTCTTAAGGGGAAAGGTGAGTTGGGGTGCTGCATAAAAGCAGAGGTTGAAATGATCACAGATAAAGTTCCTTAAGCCAAATATGTAATAGACAAGAGCTACTCCTTGCTCAACGAAATGGACTCAACACCCCATATTAAACGCCTAAGAATGTATCTGACTAGTAAGTATCTTAAAACGTATGGATTGCTATGTCCCTGAAAGAGAATCAAGCGTGTGTACAGGGGCATAAACGCAGCAGTGATAGGATTGGAGAGGTTCGGTGAGCAAATGAAGACCCTTTGAAGTCATATTGCATGGTACCCATTCCACGGGTCTCAACTCTCCAGGTTTAAGGGATTCTTCCTTCAGCTAAAGCATGCATGTGGAACCCAGAGTATGATCAACCGTGTGATCGGGAGACGTGTTCCAATATGTCTCAGTTCTCGTCCCCTGGTACTCGGGTGCAACATTCCAGACGCTTTACTAACACTCTCCCGACTTGGAGAGTCAGTGCCTTTAACCTCCTGTTTGGCCCAGTTTGCAATTTCTGCAGAAGATGAACACGAATAGGTGGAACCAATGAGAGACTAGCTGGAGGTGTCTGGACGGGCAAATTTAACTCTCATTTCCCACCAGGAAGAGGAATTAACCAAAGTCTCAGCGTGCCGTGCCGGAACCAGATTAGGGCCTGAAGCAATCCTGCGGTGTGGCGGCCAGCTCACAAGAAAGCGAGTTGAAGAAAGGAGCTCAGGCGCACTGTATTCACAAACCTGCAGAGTTATAAATGACAGCTATCGTCCAAAAATATACTGAAGTAAGGCTGCCAAGAGGACTTGAAAGTGGGGAGGATTGCAGGAAACCGATTTCAGGAGGTAGACAGGAATTGCATTTAAAACATAGGAAAAGAGGCAGAACGTCCACAATGATGCACTTGGCCAAAAAGTGTGTATGCGTTTTTTCCTGAATATATTCAGGTAAAAACGCATACGCCCTTTTTGGCCAACCAGCAAGCTTGCAAAAGAAATCTGCACTACAATGAAGTCTAACTTCCCCGGGTCAAAAGTGCCATCTGTTAAAAGTGTAAAATCCAGGAGGCAGGACAGCCCATGGAGAACTGGGAGCCTTGTTATGCTGATGGGTGGGATGTAAATTGCCAACAGCCACTAGGGAGAAGTGTATGGTGTTTCCTGAAACATCTAAAAAACAAAGCAACAGAGCCTAGGGCACTTCCACTTATGGTTCTATAGCTTAGGGAAATTAAAATAAAAAAGACAAAGCCACCCCAAAGTTTGGGACGGCTCTGTTTACAAGAACCTCATTTACGGTACAAGTTCAATATCACAAAAAGCGAAAAATGGATAAAGAAGTTGTGGTACTTACGTACAATGCAATATCACTCAGCAATGAAATCTATGTCATGAGGCCCGTAGCAGCATAATGAGTGGATTCAGGTATGATGATTCTAACTGAAATAAGTCACACAGAAAAAGAAACATCATAAGATATCACTAATACACGGAATGTAAACTTGGCTACAGAGGAACTGGATTACAAAACAGAACAGGGTCTCAAATTTAGAAAACCAACTTACGCTTGCTTAAGGGGAAAGGTGAGTTGGGGTGCTGCATAAAACCAGAGATTGAAATGAGCACAGATAAAGTTCCTTAAGCCAAATATGTAATAGACAAGAGCTACTGCTTGTTCAACGAAATGGACTCAACACCCCATATTAAACGCCGAAGAATGTACCTGACTAGTAAGGATCTTAAAACCTATAGATTGCTATGTCTCCGAAAGAGAATCAAGCGTGTGTACAGGGGCATAAACGCAGCAGTGATAGGATTGGAGAGGTTCGGTGAGCAAACAAAGACCCTTTGAAGTCATATTGCATGGTACCCATTCCACGGGTCTCAACTCTCCAGGTTTAAGGGATTCCTCCTTCAGCTAAAACATGCATGTGGAACTCAGAGTATGATCAACCGTGTGATCGGGAGACGTGTTCCAATATGTCTCAGTTCTCCTCCCCTGGTACTCGGGTGCAGTATTCCAGATGCTTTACTAACACTCTCTCGACTTGGAGAGTCAGTGCCTTTAACCTCCTGTTTGGCCCAGTTTGCAATTTCTGCGGAAGATGAACAGGAATAGGGAGAACCAATGAGAGACTAGCTGGAGGTTTCTGGACGGGCAAATTTAACTCTCATTTCCCACCAGGAAGAGGAATTAACCAAAGGCTCAGCGTGCCGTGCCGCAACCAGATTAGGGCCTGAAGCAATCCTGTGGTGTTGCAGCCAGCTCACAAGAAAGCGAGTTGAAGAAAGGAGCTCAGGGGCACTGTAATTCACAAACCTGCAGAGTTATAAATGACAGCTATCGTCCAAAAATATACTGAAGTAAGGCTGCCAAGAGGACTTGAAAGCGGGGCAGAATTGCAGGAAACCGATTTCAGGAGGTAGACTGGAATTGCATTTAAAGCATAGGAAAAGAGGCAGAAAGTCGACAATGATGCACTTGGCCAAAAAGGGCGTATTTGTTTTTTCCTGAATATATTCAGGAAAAAAGGCATAGGTCCTTTTTGGCCAACCAAGCAAGCTTGCAAATGAAATCTGCACTACAATGAAGTCTCACTTCTCCCCGGTCAAAAGGGCCACTGAAAGAAGTGTAAAATCCAGAAAGGCAGGACAGGCCATGGAGAACTGGGAGCCCTGTTATGCTGATGGGCGGGATGTAAATTGCCAACAGCCACTCGGGAGAAGTGTATGGTGTTTCCTGAAACATCTAAAAAACAGATGAACAGAGCCTAGGGCACTTCCACTTATGGTCCTATAGCTTAGGGAAATTAAAATCAAAAAGACACAGCCACCCAAAAGTTTCGGATGGCTCTGTTTACAAGAACCTCGTTTATGGTACAAGTTCAATATCGCAGAAAGTGAAAAATGGATAAAGAAGTTGTGGTACTTACGTACAATACAATATCACTCAGCAATGAAATCTATGTCATCAGGCCCGTAGCAGCATAATGAGTGGATTCAGGTATGATGATTCTAACTGAAAGAAGTCACACAGAAAAAGAAACATCATAAGATATCACTAATACACGGAATGTAAACTTGGCTACACAGGAACTGGATTACAAAACAGAACAGGGTCTCAAATTTAGAAAACCAACTTATGCTTGCTTAAGGGGAAAGGTGAGTTGGGGTGCTGCATAAAACCAGAGATTGAAATGAGCACAGATAAAGTTCTTTAAGCCAAATATGGAATAGACAAGAGCTACTCCTTGCTCAACGAAATGGACTCAACACCCCATATTAAACGCCTAAGTATGTACCTGACTAGTAAGTATCTTAAAACCTATGAATTGCTATGTCTCCGAAAGAGAAACAAGCGTGTGTACAGGGGCATAAATGCAGCAATGATAGGATTGGAGACATTTGGTGAGCAAATGAAGACCCTTTGAAATCATATTGCATGGTACCCATTCCACGGGTCTCAACTCTCCAGGTTTAAGGGATTCTTCCTTCAGCTAAATCATGCATGTGGAACCCAGAGTATGATCAACCGTGTGATCGGGAGACGTGTTCAAATATGTCTCAGGACTCGTCCCCTGGTACTCGGGTGCAACATTCCAGACGCTTTACTAACAATCTCCCGACTGGGAGAGTCAGTGCCTTTAACCTCCTGTTTGGCCCAGTTTGCAATTTCTGCGGCAGATGAACAGGAATAGGGAGAACCAATGAGAGACCTGCTGGAGGTGTCTGGACGGGCAAATTTAACTCTCATTTCCCACCAGGAAGAGGAATTAACCAAAGGCTCAGCGTGCCATGCCAGAACCAGATTAGGGCCTGAAGCAATCCTGCGGTGTTGCGGCCAGCTCACAAGAAAGCGAGTTGAAGAAAGGAGCTCAGGGGCACTGTAATTCAAAAACCTGCAGAGTTATAAATGACAGCTATCGTCCAAAAATATACTGAAGTAAGGCTGCCAAGAGGACTTGAAAGTGGGGCAAAATTGCAGGAAACCGATTTCAGGAGGTAGACTGGAATTGCACTTAAAGCATAGGAAAAGAGGCAGAACGTCGACAATGATGCACTTGTCCAAAAAGGGCGTATGCGTTTTTTCCTGAATATATTCAGGAAAAAACGCATACGCCCTTTTTGGCCAACCAAGCAAGCTTGCAAAGGAAATCTGCACTACAATGAAGTCTCACTTCTGCCGGGTCAAAACGGCCATCTGAAAAAAGTGTAAAATCCAGAAAGGCAGGACAGGCGTTGGAGAACTGGGAGCCTTGTTATGCTGATGGGCGGGATGTAAATTGCCAACAGCCACTCGGGAGAAGTGTATGGTGTTTCCTGAAACATGTAAAAAACAAAGCAACAGAGGCTAGGGCACTTCCACTTATGATCCTATAGCTTAGGGAAATTAAAATCAAAAAGACACAGCCACCCCAAAATTTGGTATGGCTCTTATTACAAGAACCTCGTTTACGGTACAAGTTCAATATCACAGAAAGTGAAAAATGGATAAAGATGTTGTGGTACTTACATACAATGCAATAACACTCAGCAATGAAATCTATGTCATCAGGCACGTAGCAGCATAATGAGTGGATTCAGGTATGATGATTCTAACTGAAATAAGTCACACAGAAAAAGAAACATCATAAGATATCACTAATACACGGAATGTAAACTTGGCTACACAGGAAATGGATTACAAAACAGAACAGTGTCTCAAATTTAGAAAACGAACTTATGCTTGCTTAAGGGGAAAGGTGAGTTGGGGTGCTGCATAAAACCAGAGATTGAAATGAGCACAGATAAAGTTCCTTAAGCCAAATATGTAATAGACAAGAGCTACTCCTTGCTCAACGAAATGGACTCAACACCCCATATTAAACGCCTAAGAATGTACCTGACTAGTAAGTATCTTAAAACCTATTGATCGCTATGTCTCCGAAAGAGAATCAAGCGTGTGTACAGGGGCATAAACGCAGCAGTGATAGGATTGGAGAGGTTCGGTGAGAAAATGAAGACCCTTTGAAGTCATATTGCATGGTACCCATTCCACGGGTCTCAACTCTCCAGGTTTAAGGGATTCTTCCTTCAGCTAAAACATGCATGTGGAACCCAGAGTATGATCAACCGTGTGATCGGGAGACGTGTTCCAATGTCTCAGTTCTCATCCCCTTGTACTCGGGTGCAACATTCCAGACGCTTTACTAACACTCTCCCGACTTGGAGAGTCAGTGCCTTTAACCTCCTGTTTGGCCCAGTTTGCAATTTCTGTGGAAGATGAACAGGAATAGGGAGAACCAATGAGAGACTAGCTGGAGGTTACTGGACAGGCAAATTTAACTCTCATTTCCCACCAGGAAGAGGAATTAACCAAAGGCTCAGCGTGCCATGCCAGAACCAGATTAGGGCCTGAAGCAATCCTGCGGTGTTGCGGCCAGCTCACAAGAAAGCGAGTTGAAGAAAGGAGCTCAGGGGCACTGTAATTCACAAACCTGCAGAGTTATAAATGACAGCTATCGTCCAAAAATATACTGAAGTAAGGCTGCCAAGAGGACTTGAAAGCGGGGCAGAATTGTAGGAAACCGATTTCAGGAGGTAGACTGGAATTGCATTTAAAGCATAGGAAAAGAGGCAGAACGTCGACAATGACGCACTTGGCCAAAAAGGGCGTATGCGTTTTTTCCTGAATATATTCAGGAAAAAAAGCATACGCACTTTTTCGCCAACCAAGCAAGCTTGCAAAGGAAATCTGCACTACAATGAAGTCTCACTTCCCCCAGGTCAAAAGGAACACTGAAAAAAGTGTAAAATCCAGAAAGGCAGGACAGGCCATGGAGAACTGGGAGCCTTGTTATGCTGATGGGCGGGATGTAAATTGCCAACAGCCACTGGGGAGAAGTGTATGGTGTTTCCTGAAACATCTAAAAAACAAAGCAACAGAGCCTAGGGCACTTCCACTTATGGTCCTATATCTTAGGGAAATTAAAATCAAAAAGACACAGCCACCCCAAAGTTTGGGAAGGCTCTGTTTACAAGAACCTTGTTTACGGTACAAGTTCAATATCGCAGAAAGCCAAAAATGGATAAAGAAGGTGTGGTACTTACGTACAATGCAATATCACTCAGCAATGAAATCTATGTCATCAGGCCCGTAGCAGCATAATGAGTGGATTCAGGTATGATGATTCTAACTGAAATAAGTCACACAGAAAAAGAAACATCATAAGATATCACTAATACACGGAATGTAAACTTGGTATAAAGGAAATGGATTACAAATCAGAAGAGGGTCTCAAATTTAGAAAACCAACTTATGCTTGCTTAAGGGGAAAGGTGAGTTGGGGTGCTGCATAAAACCAGAGATTGAAATGAGCACAGATAAAGTTCCTTAAGCCAAATATGTAATAGACAAGAGCTACTCCTTGCTCAATGAAATGGACTCAACACCCCATATTAAACACCTAAGAATGTACCTGACTAGTAAGTATCTTAAAACCTATGAATTGCTATGTCTCTGAAAGAGAATCAAGCGTGTGTACAGGGGCATAAATGCAGCAATGATAGGATTGGAGACATTCGGTGAGCAAATGAAGACCCTTTGAAATCATATTGCATGGTACCCATTCCACGGGTCTCAACTCTCCAGGTTTAAGGGATTCTTCCTTCAGCTAAATCATGCATGTGGAACCCAGAGTATGATCAACCGTGTGATCGGGAGATGTGTTCCAATATGTCTCAGGACTCGTCCCCTGGTACTTGGGTGCAACATTCCAGACGCTTTACTAACACTCTCCCGACTCGGAGAGTCAGTGCCTTTAACCTCCTGTTTGGCCCAGTTTGCAATTTCTGTGGCAGATGAACAGGAATAGGGAGAACCAATGAGAGACTAGCTGGAGGTGTCTGGACGGGCAAATTTAACTCTAATTTCCCACCAGGAAGAGGAATTAACCAAAGGCTCAGCGTGCCGTGCCGGAACCATATTAGGGCCTGAAGCAATCCTGCGGTGTTGCGGCCAGCTCACAAGAAAGCGAGTTGAAGAAAGGAGCTCAGGGGCACTGTAATTCAAAAACCTGCAGAGTTATAAATGACAGCTATCGTCCAAAAATATACTGAAGTAAGGCTGCCAAGAGGACTTGAAAGTGGGGCAAAATTGCAGGAAACCGATTTCAGGAGGTAGACTGGAATTGCACTTAAAGCATAGGAAAAGAGGCAGAACGTCGACAATGATGCACTTGTCCAAAAAGGGCGTATGCGTTTTTTCCTGAATATATTCAGGAAAAAACGCATACGCCCTTTTTGGCCAACCAAGCAAGCTTGCAAAGGAAATCTGCACTACAATGAAGTCTCACTTCTGCCGGGTCAAAACGGCCATCTGAAAAAAGTGTAAAATCCAGAAAGGCAGGACAGGCGTTGGAGAACTGGGAGCCTTGTTATGCTGATGGGCGGGATGTAAATTGCCAACAGCCACTCGGGAGAAGTGTATGGTGTTTCCTGAAACATGTAAAAAACAAAGCAACAGAGGCTAGGGCACTTCCACTTATGATCCTATAGCTTAGGGAAATTAAAATCAAAAAGACAAAGCCACCCCAAAATTTGGTATGGCTCTTATTACAAGAACCTCGTTTACGGTACAAGTTCAATATCACAGAAAGTGAAAAATGGATAAAGATGTTGTGGTACTTACATACAATGCAATAACACTCAGCAATGAAATCTATGTCATCAGGCACGTAGCAGCATAATGAGTGGATTCAGGTATGATGATTCTAACTGAAATAAGTCACACAGAAAAAGAAACATCATAAGATATCACTAATACACGGAATGTAAACTTGGCTACACAGGAAATGGATTACAAAACAGAACAGGGTCTCAAATTTAGAAAACCAACTTATGCTTGCTTAAGGGGAAAGGTGAGTTGGGGTGCTGCATAAAACCAGAGATTGAAATGAGCACAGATAAAGTTCCTTAAGCCAAATATGGAATAGAAAAGAGCTACTCCCTGCTCAACGAAATGGACTCAAAACCCCATGTTAAACACCTTATAATGTACCTGACTAGTAAGTATCTTAAAACCTAAAGATTGCTATGTCTCTGAAAGAGAATCAAGGGTGAGTACAGGGGCATAAACGCAGCAGTGATAGGATTGGAGAGGTTCGGTGAGCAAATGAAGACCCTTTGAAGTCATATTGCATGGTACCCATTCCACGGGTCTCAACTCTCCAGGTTTAAGGGATTCTTCCTTCAGCTAAAACATGCATGTGGAACCCAGAGTATGATCAACAGTGTGATCGGGAGACGTGTTGAAATATGTCTCAGTTCTCATCCCCTGGTACTCGGGTGTAACATTCCAGACGCTTTACTAACACTCTCCCGACTTGGAGAGTCAGTGCCTTTAACCTCCTGTTTGGCCCAGTTTGCAAATTACGCGGAAGATGAACAGGAATAGGGAGAACCAATGAGAGACTAGCTGGAGGTGTCTGGACGGGCAAATTTAACTCCCATTTCCCACCAGGAAGAGGAATTAACCAAAGGCTCAGCGTGCCGTGCCGGAACCAGATTAGGGCCTGAAGGAATCCTGCGGTGTTGCGGCCAGCTCACAAGAAAGCGAGTTTAAGAAAGCAGCTCAGGGGCACTGTAATTCACAAACCTGCAGAGTTATAAATGACAGCTATCGTCCAAAAATATACTGAAGTAAGGCTGCCAAGAGGACTTGAAAGCGGGGCAGAATTGCAGGAAACCGATTTCAGGAGGTAGACAGGAATTGCATTTAAAGCATAGGAAAAGAGGCAGAACGTCCACAATGATGCACTTGGCCAAAAAGGGCGTATGCGTTTTTTCCTGAATATATTCAGGAAAAAAAGCATACGCCCTTTTTGGCCAACCAAGCAAGCTTGCAAAGGAAATCTGCACTACAATGAAGTCTCACTTCCCCGCGGTCAAAGGGGCCATCTGAAAAAAGTGTAAAATCCAGAAAGGCAGGACAGGCCATGGAGAACTGGGAGCCTTGTTATGCTGATGGGCGGGATGTAAACTCCCAACAGCCACTGGGGAGAAGTGTATGGTGTTTCCTGAAACATCTAAAAAACAAAGCAACAGAGCCTAGGGCACTTCCACTTATGGTCCTATAGCTTAGGGAAATTGAACTCAAAAAGACACAGCCACCCCAAAGTTTGGGACGGCTCTGTTTACAAGAACCTCGTTTACGGTACAAGTTAAATTTCACAGAAAGCGAAAAATGGATAAAGAAGTTGTGGTACTTACGTACAATGCAATATCAATCAGCAATGAAATCTATGTCATCAGGCCCATAGCAGCATAATGAGTGGATTCAGGTATGATGATTCTAACTGAAATAAGTCACACAGAAAAAGAAACATCATAAGATATCACTAATACACGGAATGTAAACTTGGCTACACAGGAACTGGATTACAAAACAGAACAGGGTCTCAAATTTAGAAAACCAACTTATGCTTGCTTAAGGGGAAAGGTGAGTTGGGGTGCTGCATAAAACCAGAGATTGAAATGAGCACAGATAAAGTTCCTTAAGCCAAATATGGAATAGACAAGAGCTACTCCTTGCTCAACGAAATGGACTCAACACCCCATATTAAACGCTTAAGAATGTACCTGACTAGTAAGTATCTTAAAACCTATGGATCGCTGTGTCTCCAAAAGAGAATCAAGCGTGTGTACAGGGGCATAAACGCAGCAGTGATAGGATTGGAGAGGTTCGGTGAGCAAATGAAGACCCTTTGAAGTCATATTGCATGGTACCCATTCCACGGGTCTCAACTCTCCAGGTTTAAGGGATTCTTCCTTCAGCTAAATCATGCATGTGGAACCCGGAGTATGATCAACCGTGTGATCGGGAGTCGTGTTCCAATATGTCTCCATTCTCGTCCCCTGGTACTCGGGTGCAACATTCCAGACGCTTTACTAACACTCTCCCGACTTGGAGAGTCAGTGCCTTTAACCTCCTGTTTGGCCCAGTTTGCAATTTCTGCGGAAGATGAACAGGAATAGGGAGAACCAATGAGAGACTAGCTGGAGGTGTCTGGACGGGCAAATTTAACTCTCATTTCCCACCAGGAAGAGGAATTAACCAAAGGCTCAGCGTGCCGTGCCAGAACATGATTAGGGCCTGAAGCAATCCTGCGGTGTTGCGGCCAGCTCACAGGCAAGCGAGTTGAAGAAAGGAGCTCAGGGGCACTGTAATTCACAAACCTGCAGAGTTATAAATGACAGCTATCGTCCAAAAATATACTGAAGTAAGGCTGCCAAGAGGACTTGAAAGCGGGGCAGAATTGCAGGAAACCGATTTCAGGAGGTAGACTGGAATTGCATTTAAAGCATAGGAAAAGAGGCAGAAAGTCGACAATGATGCACTTGGCCAAAAAGGGCGTATTTGTTTTTTCCTGAATATATTCAGGAAAAAAAGCATACGCCCTTTTTGGCCAACCAAGCAAGCTTGCAAAGGAAATCTGCACTACAATGAAGTCTCACTTCCCCGCGGTCAAAGGGGCCATCTGAAAAAAGTGTAAAATCCAGAAAGGCAGGACAGGCCATGGAGAACTGGGAGCCTTGTTATGCTGATGGGCGGGATGTAAACTCCCAACAGCCACTGGGGAGAAGTGTATGGTGTTTCCTGAAACATCTAAAAAACAAAGCAACAGAGCCTAGGGCACTTCCACTTATGGTCCAATAGCTTAGGGAAATTAAAATCAAAAAGACACAGCCACCCCAAAGTTTGGGATGGCTCTGTTTACAAGAACCTCGTTTACGGTACAAGTTCAATATCGCAGAAAGTGAAAAATGGATAAAGAAGTTGTGGTACTTACGTACAATGCAATATCACTCAGCAATGAAATCTATGTCATCAGGCCCGTAGCAGAAAATGAGTGGGTTCAGGTATGATGAATCTAACTGAAATAAGTCACACAGAAAAAGAAACATCATAAGATATCACTAATACACGGAATGTAAACTTGGCTACACAGGAACTGGATTACAAAACAGAACAGGGTCTCCAATTTAGAAAACCAACTTATGCTTGCTTAAGGGGAAAGGTGAGTTGGGGTTCTGCATAAAACCAGAGATTGAAATGAGCACAGATAAAGTTCCTTAAGCCAAATATGTAATAGACAAGAGCTACTCCTTCCTCAACGAAATGGACTCAAAACCCCATGTTAAACACCTTATAATGTACCTGACTTGTAAGTATCTTAAAACCTAAAGATTGCTATGTCTCTGAAAGAGAATCAAGCGTGAGTATAGGGGCATAAACGCAACAGTGATAGGATTGGAGAGGTTCGGTGAGCAAATGAAGACCCTTTGAAGTCATATTGCATGGTACCCATTCCACGGGTCTCAACTCTCCAGGTTTAAGGGATTCTTCCTTCAGCTAAAACATGCATGTGGAACCCAGAGTATGATCAACCGTGTGATCGGGAGACGTGTTCCAATATGTCTCAGTTCTCGTCCCCTGGTACTCGGGTGCAACATTCCAGACGCTTTACTAACACTCTCCTGAATTGGAGAGTCAGTGCCTTTAACCTCCTGTTTGGCCCAGGTTGCAAATTCCGCGGAAGATTAACAGGAATAGGGAGAACCAATGAGAGACTAGCTGGAGGTGTCTGGACGGGCAAATTTAACTCTCATTTCCCACCACGAAGAGGAATTAACCAAAGGCTCAGCGTGCCATGTCGGAATCAGATTAGGGCCTGAAGCAATCCTGCGGTGTTGCTGCCAGCTCACAAGAAAGCAATTTGAAGAAAGGAGTTCAGGGGCACTGTAATTCACAAACCTGCAGAGTAATAAATGACAGCTATCGTCCAAAAATATACTGAAGTAAGGCTGCCAAGAGGACTTGAAAGCGGGGCAGAATTGCAGGAAACCGATTTCAGGAGGTAGACTGGAATTGCATTTAAAGCATAGGAAAAGAGGCAGAACGTCGACAATGATGCACTTGGCCAAAAAGGACGTATGCGTTTTTTCCTGAATATATTCAGGAAAAAACGCATATGCACTTTTTGGCCAAGCAAGCAAGCTTGCAAAGGAAATCTGCACTACAATGAAGTCTCACTTCCCCACGGTCAAAAGGGCCATCTGAAAAAAGTGTAAAATCCATAAAGGCAGGACAGGCCATGGAGAACTGGGAGCCCTGTTATGCTGATGGGCGGGATGTAAATTGCCAACAGCCACTCGGGAGAAGTGTATGGTGTTTCCTGAAACATCTAAAAAACAGATGAACAGAGCCTAGGGCACTTCCACTTATGGTCCTATAGCTTAGGGAAATTAAAATCAAAAAGACACAGCCACCCAAAAGTTTCGGATGGCTCTGTTTACAAGAACCTCGTTTATGGTACAAGTTCAATATCGCAGAAAGTAAAAAATGGATAAAGAAGTTGTGGTACTTACGTACAATACAATATCACTCAGCAATGAAATCTATGTCATCAGGCCTGTAAAGCATAGAGTGGATTCAGGTATGATGATTCTAACTGAAATAAGTCACACAGAAAAAGAAACATCATAAGATAACACTAATACACGGAGTGTAAACTTGGCTACACAGGAACTGGATTACAAAACAGAACAGGGTCTCAAATTTAGAAAACCAACTTATGCTTGCTTAAGGGGAAAGGTGAGTTGGGGTGCTGCATAAAACCAGAGATTGAAATGAGCACAGATAAAGTTCCTTAAGCCAAATATGTAATAGACAAGGGCTACTCCTTGCTCAACGAAATGGACTCAAAACCCCTTATTAAACGCCTAATAATGTACCTGACTAGTAAGTATCTTAAAACTTATGGATTGCTATGTCTCTGAAAGAGAATCAAGCGTGAGTACAGGGGCATAAACGCAGCAGTGATAGGATTGGAGAGGTTTGGTGAACAAATGAAGACCCTTTGAAGTCATATTGCATGGTACCCATTCCACGGGTCTCAACTCTCCAAGTTTAAGGGATTCTTCCTTCAGCTAAAAAATGCATGTGGAACACAGAGTGTGATCAACCGTGTGATCGGGAGATGTGTTCTAATATGTCTCAGTTCTCATCCCCTGGTACTCGGGTGCAAAATTGCAGACGCTTTACTAATATTCTCCCGACTAGGAGAGACAGTGCCTTTAACCTCCTGTTTGGCCCAGTTTGCAATTTCTGCGGAAGATGCACAGGAATAGGGAGAACCAATGAGAGACTAGCTGGAGGTGTCTGGACGGGTAAATTTAACTCTCATTTCCAACCAGGAAGAGGAATTAACCAAAGGCTCAGCGTGCCGTGCCAGAACCAGATTAGGGCCTGAAGCAATCCTGCGGTGTTGAGGCCAGCTCACAAGAAAGCGAGTTGAAGAAAGGAGCTCAGGGGCACTGTAATTCACAAACCTGCAGAGTTATAAATGACAGCTATCGTACAAAAATCTACTGAAGTAAGGCTGCCAAGAGGGCCTGAAACCGGGGCAGAATTGCAGGAAACCGATTTCAGGTGGTAGACTTGATTTGCATTTAAAGCATAGGAAAAGAGGCAGAACGTCGACAATGATGCACTAGGCCAAAAAGGACGTATGCTTTTTTTCCTGAATATATTCAGGAAAAAAAGCATACGCCCTTTTAGGCCAACCAAGCAAGCTTGCAAAGGAAATCTGCACTACAATGAAGTCTCACTTCCCCCCAGTCAAATGGGCCATCTGAAAAAAGTGTAAAATCCAGAAAGGCAGGACAGGCCATGGAGAACTGGGAGCCTTGTTATGCTGATGGGCGGGATGTAAATTGCCAACAGCCACTCAGGAGTAGTGTATGGTGTTTCCTGAAACATCTAAAAAACTGAGGAACACAGCCTAGGGCACTTCCAATTATGGTCCTATAGCTTAGGGAAATTAAAATAAAAAAGACACAGCCATCCCACAATTTGGGACAGCTCTGTTTACAAGAACCTCAGTCACGGTACAAGTTCAATATCGCAGAAAGCGAAAAATGGATAAAGAAGTTGTGGTACTTACGTACAATGCAGTATCAATCAGCAATAAAATCTATGTCATCAGGCACGTAGCAGCATAATGAGTGGATTCAGGTATGATGATTCTAACTGAAATAAGTCACACAGAAAAAGAAACATCATAAGATATCACTAATACACGGAATGTAACCTTGGCTACACAGGCACTGAATTACAAAACAGAACAGGGTCTCAAATTTAGAAAACCAACTTATGCTTGCTTAAAGGGAAAGGTGAGTTGGGGTGCTGCATAAAACCAGAGATTGAAATGAGCACAGATAAAGTTCCTTAAGCCAAATATGTAATAGACAAGAGCTACTCCTTGCTCAACGAAATGGACTCAACACCCCATATTAAACGCCAATGAATGTACCTGTCTAGTAAGTATCTTAAAACCTATGGATTGCTATGTCTCTGAAAGAGAATCAAGCGTGTGTACAGGGGCATAAACGCAGCAGTGATAGGTTTGGAGAGGTTCGGTGAGCAAATGAAGACCCTTTGAAGTCATATTGCATGGTAACCATTCCACGGGTCTCAACTCTCCAGGTTTAAGGGATTCTTCCTTCAGCTGAAACATGCATGTGGAACCCAGAGTATGATCAACCGTGTGATCGGGAGACGTGTTCAAATATGTCTCAGTTTTCGTCCCCTGGTACTCGGGTGCAACATTCCAGATGCTTTACTAACACTCTCCCGACTTGGAGAGTCAGTGCCTTTAACCTCCTGTTTGACCCAGTTTGCAATTTCTGCGGAAGATGAACAGGGATAAGGAGGACCAAAGAGAGACTAGCTGGAGGTGTCTGGACGGGCAATTTTAACTCTCATTTCCCACCAGGAAGAGGAATTAAGCAAAGTCTCAGCGTGCGGTGCCGGAACCAGATTAGGGCCTGAAGCAATCCTGCGGTGTTGCGGCCAGCTCACAAGAAAGCGAGTTGAAGAAAGGAGCTCATGGGCACTGTAATTCACAAACCTGCAGAGTTATAAATGACAGCTATCGTCCAAAAATATACTGAAGTAAGGCTGCCAAGAGGACTTGAAAGCGGGGCAGAATTGCAGGAAACTGATTTCAGGAGGTAGACTGGAATTGCATTTAAAGCATAGGAAAAGAGGCAGAACTTCCACAATGATGCACTTGGCCAAAAAGGGCGTATGCGTTTTTTCCTGAATATATTCAGGAAAAAACGCATACGCCCTTTTTGGCCAACCAAGCAAGCTTGCAAAGGAAATCTGCACTACAATGAAGTCTCATTTCCCCCCGGACAAAAGGGCCATCTGAAAAAAGTGTAAAATCCAGAAAGGCAGGACAGGCCATGGACAACTCTGAGACTTGTTATGCTAATGGTTGGGATGTAAATTGCCAACAGCCACTGGGGAGAAGTGTATGGTGTTTCCTGAAACATCTAAAAAACAAAGCAACAGAGCCTAGGGCACTTCCACTTATGGTCCTATAGTTTAGGGAAATTATAATCAAAAAGACTCAGCCACCCCAAAGTTTGGGATGGTTCTGTTTACAAGAACCTCGTTTACGGTACAAGTTCAATATCGCAGAGAGTGAAAAATGGATAAAGAAATTGTGCTACTTACGTACAATGCAATATCACTCAGCAATGAAATCTAAGGCCTCAGGGCCATAGCAGCATAATGAGTGGATTCAGGTATGATGATTCTAACTGAAATAAGTCACACAGAAAAAGAAACATCATAAGATATCACTAATACACGGAATGTAAACTTGGCTACACAGGAACTGGATTACAAAACAGAACAGGGTCTCAAATGTAGAAAACCAACTTATGCTTGCTTAAGGGGAAAGGTGAGTTGGGGTGCTGCATAAAACCAGAGGTTGAAATGATCACAGATAAAGTTCCTGAAGCCAAATATGTAATAGACAAGAGCTACTCCTTGCTCAACGAAATGGACTCAACACCCCATATTAAACGCCTAAGAATGTATCTGACTAGTAAGTATCTTAAAACGTATGGATTGCTATGTCCCTGAAAGAGAATCAAGCGTGTGTACAGGGGCATAAACGCAGCAGTGATAGGATTGGAGAGGTTCGGTGAGCAAATGAAGACCCTTTGAAGTCATATTGCATGGTACCCATTCCACGGGTCTCAACTCTCCAGGTTTAAGGGATTCTTCCTTCAGCTAAAGCATGCATGTGGAACCCAGAGTATGATCAACCGTGTGATCGGGAGACGTGTTCCAATATGTCTCAGTTCTCGTCCCCTGGTACTCGGGTGCAACATTCCAGACGCTTTACTAACACTCTCCCGACTTGGAGAGTCAGTGCCTTTAACCTCCTGTTTGGCCCAGTTTGCAATTTCTGCAGAAGATGAACACGAATAGGTGGAACCAATGAGAGACTAGCTGGAGGTGTCTGGACGGGCAAATTTAACTCTCATTTCCCACCAGGAAGAGGAATTAACCAAAGTCTCAGCGTGCCGTGCCGGAACCAGATTAGGGCCTGAAGCAATCCTGCGGTGTGGCGGCCAGCTCACAAGAAAGCGAGTTGAAGAAAGGAGCTCAGGCGCACTGTATTCACAAACCTGCAGAGTTATAAATGACAGCTATCGTCCAAAAATATACTGAAGTAAGGCTGCCAAGAGGACTTGAAAGTGGGGAGGATTGCAGGAAACCGATTTCAGGAGGTAGACAGGAATTGCATTTAAAACATAGGAAAAGAGGCAGAACGTCCACAATGATGCACTTGGCCAAAAAGTGTGTATGCGTTTTTTCCTGAATATATTCAGGTAAAAACGCATACGCCCTTTTTGGCCAACCAGCAAGCTTGCAAAAGAAATCTGCACTACAATGAAGTCTAACTTCCCCGGGTCAAAAGTGCCATCTGTTAAAAGTGTAAAATCCAGGAGGCAGGACAGGCCATGGAGAACTGGGAGCCTTGTTATGCTGATGGGTGGGATGTAAATTGCCAACAGCCACTAGGGAGAAGTGTATGGTGTTTCCTGAAACATCTAAAAAACAAAGCAACAGAGCCTAGGGCACTTCCACTTATGGTTCTATAGCTTAGGGAAATTAAAATAAAAAAGACAAAGCCACCCCAAAGTTTGGGACGGCTCTGTTTACAAGAACCTCATTTACGGTACAAGTTCAATATCACAAAAAGCGAAAAATGGATAAAGAAGTTGTGGTACTTACGTACAATGCAATATCACTCAGCAATGAAATCTATGTCATGAGGCCCGTAGCAGCATAATGAGTGGATTCAGGTATGATGATTCTAACTGAAATAAGTCACACAGAAAAAGAAACATCATAAGATATCACTAATACACGGAATGTAAACTTGGCTACAGAGGAACTGGATTACAAAACAGAACAGGGTCTCAAATTTAGAAAACCAACTTACGCTTGCTTAAGGGGAAAGGTGAGTTGGGGTGCTGCATAAAACCAGAGATTGAAATGAGCACAGATAAAGTTCCTTAAGCCAAATATGTAATAGACAAGAGCTACTGCTTGTTCAACGAAATGGACTCAACACCCCATATTAAACGCCGAAGAATGTACCTGACTAGTAAGGATCTTAAAACCTATGGATTGCTATGTCTCCGAAAGAGAATCAAGCGTGTGTACAGGCGCATAAACGCAGCAGTGATAGGATTGGAGAGGTTCGGTGAGCAAACAAAGACCCTTTGAAGTCATATTGCATGGTACCCATTCCACGGGTCTCAACTCTCCAGGTTTAAGGGATTCCTCCTTCAGCTAAAACATGCATGTGGAACTCAGAGTATGATCAACCGTGTGATCGGGAGACGTGTTCCAATATGTCTCAGTTCTCCTCCCCTGGTACTCGGGTGCAGTATTCCAGATGCTTTACTAACACTCTCTCGACTTGGAGAGTCAGTGCCTTTAACCTCCTGTTTGGCCCAGTTTGCAATTTCTGCGGAAGATGAACAGGAATAGGGAGAACCAATGAGAGACTAGCTGGAGGTTTCTGGACGGGCAAATTTAACTCTCATTTCCCACCAGGAAGAGGAATTAACCAAAGGCTCAGCGTGCCGTGCCGCAACCAGATTAGGGCCTGAAGCAATCCTGTGGTGTTGCAGCCAGCTCACAAGAAAGCGAGTTGAAGAAAGGAGCTCAGGGGCACTGTAATTCACAAACCTGCAGAGTTATAAATGACAGCTATCGTCCAAAAATATACTGAAGTAAGGCTGCCAAGAGGACTTGAAAGCGGGGCAGAATTGCAGGAAACCGATTTCAGGAGGTAGACTGGAATTGCATTTAAAGCATAGGGAAACAGGCAGAACGTCGACAATGATGCACTTTGCCAAAACGGGCGTATGCATTTTCTCCTGAATATATTCAGGAAAAGACGCATACGCCCTTTTTGGCCAACCAAGCAAGCTTGCAAAGGAAATCTGCACTACAATGAAGTCTCAGTTCCCCCCGGTCAAAAGGGCCATCTGATAAAAGTGTAAAATCCAGAAAGGCAGGACAGGACATGGAGAACTGGGAGCCTTGTTATGCTGACGGGCGGGATGTAAATTGCCAACAGCCACTGGGGAGAAGTGTATGGTATTTCCTGAAACATCTAAAAAACAAAGCAACAGAGCCTAGGGCACTTCCAATTATGGTCCTATAGCTTAGGGAAATTAAAATCAAAAAGACACAGCTACCCCAAAGTTTGGGACGGCTCTGTTTACAAGAACCTCGTTTATGGTACAAGTTCAATATCGAAGAAAGCGAAAAATGGATAAAGAAGTTGTGGTACTTATGTACAAAGCAATATCACTCAGCAATGAAATCTATGTCATCAGGCCCGTAGCAGCATAATGAGTGGATTCAGGTATGATGATTCTAACTGAAATAAGTCACACAGAAAAAGAAACATCATAAGATATCAGTAATACACGGAATGTAAACTTGGCTACACAGGAACCTGATTACAAAACAGAAGAGTGTCTCAAATTTAGAAAACCAACTTATGCTTGCTTAAGGGGAAAGGGGAGTTGGGGTGCTGCATAAAACCAGAGATTGAAATGAGCACAGATATATTTCCTTAAGCCAAATATGTAACAGACAAGAGCTACTCCTTGCTCAACGAAATGGACTCAACACCCCATATTAAACACCTAAGAATGTACCTGACTAGTAAGTATCTTAAAACCTATGTATTGCTATGACTCCGAAAGAGAATCAAGCATGAGTACAGGGGCATAAACGCAGCAGTGATAGGACTGCAAAGGTTCGGTGAGCAAATGAAGACCCTTTGAAGTCATATTGCATGGTACCCATTCCATGGTTCTCAACTCTCCAGGTTTAAGGGATTCTTCCTTCAGCTAAAACATGCATGTGGAACCCAGAGTATGATCAACCGTGTGATCGGGAGATGTGTTGAAATATGTCTCAGTTCTCGTCCCCTGGTACTTGGGTGCAACATTCCAGATGCTTTACTAACACTCTCCCGACTTGGAGAGTCAGTGCCTTTAACCTCCTGTTTGGCCCAGTTTTCAATTTCTGCGAAAGATGAACAGGAATAGGGAGAATCAATGAGAGACTAGCTGGAGGTGTCTGGATGGGCAAATTTAACTCTCATTTCCCCCCAGGAGGAAGAATTAACCAAAGGCTCAGCGTGCCATGCCGGAGACAGATTAGGGCCTGAAGAAATCCTGCGGTGTTGCGGCCAGCTAACAAGAAAGCGAGTTGAGGAAAGGACCTCGGGGGCACTGTAATCACAAACCTGCAGAGTTATAAATGACAGCTATCGTCCAAAAATATACTGAAGTAAGGCTGCCAAGAGGAGTTGAAAGCGGGGCATAATTGCAGGAATCCGATTTCAGGAGGTAGACTGGAATTGCATTTAAAGCATAGGAAAAGAGGCAGAACGTCGACAATGATGCACTTGGCCAAAATGGGCGTATGCATTTTCTCCTGAATATATTCAGGAAAAGACGCATACGCCCTTTTTGGCCAACCAAGCAAGCTTGCAAAGGAAATCTGCACTACAATGAAGTCTCACTTCCCCCCGGTCAAAAGGGCCATCTGAAAAAAGTGTAACATCCAGAAAGGCAGGACAGGCCATGGAGAACTGGGAGCCTTGTTATGCTGATGGGCGGGATGTAAGTTGCCAACAGCCACTCTGGAGAATTGTATGGTGTTTCCTGAAACATGTAAAAAAGAAAGCAACAGAGCCAAGGGCACTTCCACTTATGGTCCTATAGCTTAGGGAAATTAAAATCAAAAAGACACAGCCACCCCAAAGTTTGGGACGGCTCTGTTTACAAGAACCTCGTTTACGGTACAACTTCAATATCGCAGAAAGCGAAAAATGGATAAAGAAGTTGTGGTACTTACGTACAATGCAATATCACTCAGCAATGAAATCTATGTCATCAGGCCCGTAGCAGCATAATGAGTGGATTCAGGTATGATGATTCTAACTGAAATAAGTCACACAGAAAAAGAAACATAAGATATCACTAATACACGGAATGTAAACTTGGCTACAGAGGAACTGGATTACAAAACAGAAGAGGGTCTCCAATTTAGAAAACCAACTTACGCTTGCTTAAGGGGAAAGGTGAGTTGGGGTGCTGCATAAAACCAGAGATTGAAATGAGCACAGATAAAGTTCCTTAAGCCAAATATGGAATAGACAAGAGCTACTCCTTGCTCAACGAAATGGACTCAACACCCCATATTAAACGCTTAAGAATGTACTTGACTAGTAAGTATCTGAAAACCTATGGATTTCTATGTCTCCGAAAGAGAATCAAGTGTGTGTACAGGGACATAAACGCAGCAGTGATAGGATTGGAGAGGTTCGCTGAGCAAATGAAGACCCTTGGAGGTCATATTGCATTGTACCCATTCCACAAGTCTCAACTCTCCAGGTTTAAGGGATTCTTCCTTCAGCTAAAACATGCATGTGGAGCCCAGAGTATGATCAACCGTGTGATCGGGAGACGTGTTCCAATATGTCTCAGTTCTCGTCTCTGGTACTCGGGTGCAACATTCCAGACGCTTTACTAACCCTCTCCCGACTTGGAGAGTCAGTGCCTTTAACCTCTTGTTTTGCGCAGTTTGCAATTTCAGCGGAAGATGAACGGGAATAGGGAGAACCAATGAGAGACTAGCTGGAGGTGTCTGGATGGGCAAATTTAACTCTCATTTCCCACCAGGAAGAGGAATTAACCAAAGGCTCAGCTTGCCGTGCCAGAACAAGATTAGGGCCTGAAGCAATCCTGTGGTGTTGCGGCCAGCTTACAAGCAAGTGAGTTGAAGAAAGGAGCTCAGGGGCACTGTAATTCACAAACCTGCAGAGTTATAAATGACAGCAATCATCCAAAAATATACTGAAGAATGGCTGCCAAGAGGATTTCAAAGCGGGGCAGAATTGCAGGAAACCGATTTCAGGAGGTAGACTGCAATTGCATTTAAAGCATAGGAAAAGAGGCAGAACGTCGACAATGATACACTTGGCAAAAAGGGCGTATGTGTTTTTTCCTGAATATATTCAGGAAAAAACACATACGCCCTTTTAGGCCAACCAAGGAAGCTTGAAAAGGAAATCTACACTATAATGAAGTCTCACTTCCCCCCGGTCAAAAGGGCCATCTGAAAAAAGTGTAAAATCCAGAAAGGCAGGACAGGCCATGGAGAACTGGGAGCGTTGTTATGCTGATCGGCGGGATGTAAATTGCCAGCAGCCAATCGGGAGATGTGTATGGTGTTTCCTGAAACATCTAAAAAACAAAGCAACAGAGCCTAGGGCACTTCCAATTATGGTCCTATAGCTTAGGGAAATTAAAAAAAAAAGACACAGCCACCCCAAAATTTGGGATGGCTCTGTTTACAAGAACCTCGTTTATGGTACAAGTTCAATATCGCAGAAAGCGAAAAATGGATAAAGAAGTTGTGGTACTTACGTACAATGCAATATCAATCAGCAATGAAATCTATGTCATCAGGCCCGTAGCAGCATAATGAGTGGATTCAGGTATGATGATTCTAACTGAAATAAGTCACACAGAAAATGAAACATCATAAGATATCAGTAATACACGGAATGTAAACTTGGCTACACAGGAACCTGATTACAAAACAGAAGAGGGTCTCAAATTTAGAAAACCAACTTATGCTTGCTGAAGGGGAAAGGGGAGTTGGGGTGCTGCATAAAACCAGAGATTGAAATGAGCACAGATAAATTTCCTTAAGCCAAATATGTAACAGACAAGAGCTACTCCTTGCTCAATGAAATGGACTCAACACCCCATATTAAACGCCTAAGAATGTACCAGACTAGTAAGTATCTTAAAACCTATGGATTGCTATGTCTCCGAAAGAGAATCAAGCGTGTGTACAGGGGCATAAACGCAGCAGTGATAGGATTGCAGAGGTTCGGTGAGCAAATGAAGACCCTTTGAAGTCATATTGCATGGTACCCATTCCACGGGTCTCAACTCTCCAGGTTTAAGGGATTCTTCCTTCAGCTAAAACATGCATGTGGAACCCAGAGTATGATCAGCCGTGTGATCGGGACACGTGTTCAAATATATTTCAGTTTTCCTCCCCTGGTACTCGGGTGCAACATTCCAGATGCTTTACTAACACTCTCCCAACTTGGAGAGTCAGTGCCTTTAACCTCCTCTTTGGCCCAGTTTGCAATTTCTGCGGAAGATGAACAGGAATAGGGAGAACCAATGAGAGACTAGCTGGAGGTGTCTGGACGGGCAAATTTAACTCTCATTTCCCACCAGGAAGAGGAATTAACCAAAGGCTCAGCGTGCCATGCCGGAACCAGATTAGGGCCTGAAGCAATCCTGCGGTGTTGCGGCCAGCTCACAAGAAAGCGAGTTGAAGAAAGGAGCTCAGGGGCACTGTAATTCACAAACCTGCAGAGTTATAAATGACAGCTATCGTCCAAAAATATACTGAAGTAAGGCTGCCAAGAGGACTTGAAAGCGGCGCAGAATTGCAGGAAACCGATTTCAGGAGGTAGACTGGAATTGCATTTAAAGCATAGGAAAAGAGGCAGAACGTCGACAATGATGCACTTGGCCAAAAAGGGCGTATGCGTTTTTTCCTGAATATATTCAGGAACAAATGCATACGCACTTTTTGGCCAACCAAGCAAGCTTGCAAAGGAAATCTGCACTACAATGAAGTGTCACTTCCCCCCGGTCAAAAGGGCCATCTGAAAAATGTGTAAAATCCAGAAAGGCAGGACAGGCCATGGAGCACTGGGAGCCTTGTTATGGTGATGGGTGGGATGTAAATTGCCAACAGCCACTTGGGAGAAGTGTATGGTGTTTCCTGAAACATCTAAAAAACAAAGCAACAGAGCCTAGGGCACTTCCACTTATGGTCCTACAGCTTAGGGAAATTAAAATCAAAAAGACACAGCCACCCCAAAATTTGGGACGGCTCTGTTTAGAAGAACCTCATTTACGGTACAATTTCAATATCGCAGAAAGTGAAAAATGGATAAAGAAGTTGGTACTTACGTACAATGCAATATCACTCAGCAAAGAAATCTATGCCATCAGGCACGTAGCAGCATAATGAGTGGATTCAGGTATGATGATTCTAACTGAAATAAGTCACACAGAAAAAGAAACATCATAAGATATCACTAATACACGGAATGTAAACTTGGCTACACAGGAACTGGATTACAAAACAGAACAGGGTCTCAAATTTAGAAAACCAACTTATGCTTGCTTAAGGGGAAAGGTGAGTTGGGGTGCTGCATAAATCCAGAGATTGAAATGAGCACAGATAAAGTTCCTTAAGCCAAATATGGAATAGAAAAGAGCTACTCCTTGCTCAACGAAATGGACTCAAAACCCCATATTAAACGCCTAAGAATGTACCTGACTAGTAAGTATCTTAAAACCTATAGATTGCTATGTCTCTGAAAGAGAATCAAGCGTGAGTACAGGGGCATAAACGCAGCAGTGATAGGATTGGAGAGGTTTGGTGAGCAAATGAAGACCCTTTGAAGTCATATTGCATGGTACCAATTCCACGGGTCTCAACTCTCCAGGTTTAAGGGATTCTACCTTCAGCTAAACATGCATGTGGAACCCAGACTATGATCAACCGTGTGATCGTGAGTCATGTTCAAATATGTCTCAGTTCTCATCCCCTGGTACTCGGGTGCAACATTCCAGACGCTTTACTAACACTCTCCCAACTTGGAGAGTCAGTGCCTTTAACCTCCTGTTTGGCCCAGTTTGCAAATTCCGCGGAAGATGAACAGGAATAGGGAGAACCAATGAGAGACTAGCTGGAGGTGTCTGGACGGGCAAATTTAACTCTCATTTCCCACCAGGAAGAGGAATTAACCAAAGGCTCAGCGTGCCGTGCCGGAACCAGATTAGGGCCTGAAGCAATCCTGCGGTGTTGCGGCCAGCTCACAAGAAAGCGAGTTGAAGAAAGGAGCTCGGGGCACTGTAATTCACAAACCTGCAGAGTTATAAATGACAGCTATCGTCCAAAAATATACTGAAGTAAGGCTGCCAAGAGGACTTGAAAGCGGGGCAGAATTGCAGGAAGCCGATTTCAGGAGGTAGACTGGAATTGCATTTAAAGCATAGGAAAAGAGGCAGAACGTCGACAATGATGCACTTGGCCAAAAAGGGCGTATGCGTTTTTTCCTGAATATATTCAGGAAAAAACGCATACGCCCTTTTTGGCCAACCAAGCAAGCTTGCAAAGGAAATCTGCACTACAATGAAGTCTCACTTCCCTCCGGTCACAAGGGCCATCTGAAAAAAGTGTAAAATCCAGAAAGGCAGGACAGGCCATGGAGAACTGGGAGCCTTGTTATGCTGATGGGCGGGATGTAAATTGCCAACAGCCACTCGGGTGAAGTGTATGGTGTTTCCTGAAACATCTAAAAAACAAAGCAACAGAGCCTAGGGCACTTCCACTTATGGTCCTATAGCTTAGGGAAATTAAAATCAAAAAGACACATCCACCCCAAAATTTGGGACGGCTCTGTTTACAGGAACCTCTTCTGCAGCACAAGTTAAATATGTCAGAGAGCAAATAATGGGTAAAGAATTTGCGGTACTTACGTACAACAGAATACCTCTCAGCAATGAAAACTATGTCACCAGGCCCGTACCAGCATAATGAGTGGATTGAGGCACGGTGATTCTAAGTGAAAAATGTCACACAGAAAAAAAACATCATAAGGTACCACTAATACATGGAATGAGAACTTGGCTACTCATGAACTGCATTACAAAACAGAACAGGGTCTCATGTTTAGAAAACCAACTTATGCTTGCTTAAGGGGGAACGTGAGTTGGGGTGCTGCATAAAACCTGAGTTTGAAATTAGCACAGATACCGTTCCATAAGCTAAATATGTAATAGACAAGACTGACCCCTTGCTCAAGGAAATGGACTCAACAATGAGATATCACCTCACACCTGGTAGAATGGGCATCATCAGAAAATCTACAAACAAAAAATGCTGGAAAGGGTGTGGAGAAAAGGAACCCTCTTCCACTATTGTTGGGAATATAAATTGATACAGTCACTATGGAGAACAATATGGAGTTTCTTAAGAAACTAACAGTAGAATTACCATATGATACAGCAATCCCAGTTCTGGACATATACCCAGACAAAACCATAAATCAAAAAGAGACATTCACCGCAATGTTCATTGCCTCACTCTTTACAATATCGAGGTAATGGAAGCAACCTAAATGCCCACAGACAGACGAATGCATAAAGCTGTGGTACATATATAAAATGGAATATTAGTAAGCCATGAAAAGGAATGAAATTGGGTCATTTGTAGAGACGTCGATGGATCTAGAGAGTGTCATACAGAGTGAAGTAAGTCAGAAAGAGAAAAACAAATCTTGTATATTCATGCATATATGTGGAACCTAGAGATACTGTACAGGTTAACCATTTTGCAAGGCATAAATAGAGCAACAGATGTAGACAACAAACGTATGGACAACAAGGGGGGAAAGCTGTTGGGGTGGTGGTGGTGGGAGGAGTTGAGAGACTGGGATTGGCATGTATACATTTATATGTATAAAATAGATAACCAATAAGAACCTGCTGTATAAAAATATAAAATAAAATTAAAAATTAAAAAGAAATAAAATTTAAAAAATAAAACAGAAAAAACAATTATTCCCTTCACATACATGTATTTATATGAATAAATTATTTCCATGCTTATATCTGTAAATACAAAAAAGAGGAATAAAATCTACCTTGAACCAAAAACGAAAAAGAGAAAAAAATCACAGAACCCACCAGTTCCACAGAGGAAAACCGTATCAGGGCACTTGCTCCAGTTGTAAACAATTCTGAAGTTGGTCAGTGGTGGGGAATCGTCTCCCATTCAGCCAGCAGCCCCCATGCAACAAGCGTCCTCATTGCAAAGCTGGGGCACCGTGCCGAGGCATCTGTGAGTAAACGTGAGCTGAGCCCCAGGCCAGTTGCTGCTGAACTATTCCCACCCGTCCCAGGTAAAACACCTGAATATATACAAGGACTTGAAAGCCTAGAGGAAGGGCCATAGAGCCACACGAGTGACAGCATGCTGGCCGACTTGGTGCCTGCAGGCCAGCCAGGATGGTCCTGGCCCTGGGTGCTCTTCTGGAAGATTTCCATTTCCCTGCCTGAGATACCCGTTCTGTCCCTGCCCCCACTGCTTTTTTCCTTCCTCACCTCTGCCCAGGGAGAAATTCCAGCAGCAGGTATGGGTGACACATCCTCTTCTTTAGCAGGTGGCAGCCTGGCAACTGCTGCAGAAAGTCCAGCAGAGCCCCACTCACACTGGGCCACCCACAAAGCCGTGGCCTCTCACTCCCTCCCACCAGCCCAGCCCCGAGACTGCTGACAGGGCAGAGAAAATGGCGTCAGGCATGGCTGCAGGGGCTCTTGCTGCCTGGAGTGGTATTTATATTGATCTCAACCCAGGCACACCTGGGGAGGGCTGGCCGGCACGGTAAGGCTGCCCAGGTCAGCCAATCATCACCCCTCAGGGGCTCACAGTTGCAGAAAATGGAACTTGCTGAACCGGCCAGGTCCAAGGAACAGGTGTGGGCTCCTGAGAGTCAGGATAGACAAGGGGCTGCAGCTTTGGCTTGTTTTCTAATCATTTTATCTGGCCCATGAGTGGGAGACAACTTCAAAAAACCCTCTGCTAATGAGAGGAACCCAGGAGTCAGGGAGAGGAGGGGTGGGTGGTGGTTGGTGACAGAGGCCTGGTGCCCCGGGTGCAGTGGAAGTCTCTGGAAGACCAGGTGGAGGGAGGCTGCACAGAGTGATGCCCAGGGTCACAGACCTGTCGCAGCTGCTGTTTGTTAGTTCCAGTCCTGCTCTGAGGTGCTCTGTGTCAGCTCTGAGTGACAGGTGAGCTGGGGGTGCTCTGCAATGAGGGCTATGTGCACGGTTCCTGTGTGCCCAGCCCTGCCACGGTACCTGCAAGGGTAGCTCTGTATCCTGGGAGGGGCCTGACCACGAGAGCCCCGTGGGCTGGTGTGGGGGTGGGGTACCTGCCCAGGTGAGCTCCATATTCTGGGATTGTTCTGACCACGAGAGCCCACTGGGCGCTGGGGACCTGGTAAAGGATGTCAGGACAGTCAGTGAAGCCACCGAGGATATACCTCCAACTGCTCCTAATTCCTACACCCTGCTGGTCATTCTACCAACCACCAGGACATGGTATTCTGTATTAGTCTTCAATGATGCCTTCTTTTGTATTCCATTAGTCCCAGAGTCACAAGAAATTTTGGCTTGTGAGTGGCAGGACTCAACATACAACTAAAACAATACTTCTGGGCCGTCTTGCCCCAAGGGTGCAAAAATTCCCACACCATCTTTGGGGAAAGCTTAGCTAAAGACCTAAAAGTTCTACCTCTGGAAAAGGAAACTCTCCTTCAGTACGCAGACGACATTCTGATCGCCAGCCCTACTAAGGAGGCCTCTGAACTACCAAGCCAATAAAGGATAGAAGTTGTCCAAGAAAAAGCTCAAATATCACAGACTGCGGTGACCTGCCTGGGCTTCATTCTCACAGAAGGTCGGAGAAGCCCATCCCAGGAAAGGAAAGAAACCATTTTCAGCCTTACCCCTTTCTAAAACTAGAAGACAGCTTAGGGGTTCCTGGGGAGGCCAGGGTTTGCTGCTTCTGGATCCCTAACTACAGTCTACTAGCTGGGCCTCTATATGAAACACTGAAAGGAAAAGATGATGATCCTTTTGAATAGAATCCAGAAGTGGCCTTTCAAGAATGGAAAGAGCAGTCAATTCAGACCCTTGCCCCGGAACTCCCTAATTTAGCTAAACCCTTTGACCTTTACATTCCCGGTGAAAGGTGAATCGCCATTGGAGAATTAGTGCAAAAACTGGGACCACTTGAAATGGAACAATGCAAGAATGCCATCCAGGTAGGATAAACTACGGTCACCAAGGGGCTTGGCCCACTGCCACATCTGGCCAAGATACTGGCGGTATCTAAAAACCTGGAAATCAGCATCCCCAAAGGCCACCTCCCTCCTAAGGGAAAAGGACCCCACATGGTGATCCTAACCACCAACCATGCTCTGAAGTTGCAGGGTTCGCTCTGTGGGCACACCAACCTCGAGTGAGGAGGCCTTCCAACTCCAACATCCAGAGAGATAACCCGGGGCAACAGGGCACCATGACGACTCATGTGAACATCACTTGACCTGGAGTTTCTCTCATAAAACAACAAGAGTGTGTCCCAAAAGAGTAGACTACTGCTTGCAGGACTTACTGCACCCAGAGGGGAGCTAATAATCTTGGCGGGGGAACCATATATCACACTGTCACCATAGAAAAGCCTACAGACACCGTGATGATGGTGGCCAATGAGACTGGCTGGACTCCTGTTTACTTCAAAAGGCTGTTGAGGTGGGCTTCCCTGGTGGCGCAGTGGTTGAGAGTCTGCCTGCCAATGCAGGGGACGCGGGTTCGAGCCTTGGTCTGGGAGGATCCTCCATGCCGCGGAGCAACTAGGCCCGTGAGCCACAACTGCTGAGCCTGCGCGTCTGGAGCCTGTGCTCCACAACAAGAGAGGCCGCGATAGTGAGAGGCCTGCGCACTGCGATGAGGAGTGGCCCCCGCTTGCCGCAAATAGGGAAAGCCCTCACACAGAAATGACCTAGCATAGCCAACAATTAAATAAATACAAAAAAACCCCCAAAATGGTCCTTTAATTTACTGTTCAAAAAAAAAAAAGGCTGTTGACTCAGTGGCCATCATGGTCCTTGATCAGCACTGACCCTGGACTGTCTGGGAGTTGAGCGGGCAGGGCTCTGACACCTGGTGCTGTTTGTACGTTAATTCAGGGGCCTAATTGAAGAAAGCGCAGACTACTGGTCAGAGCATCTAGGCTGGCAGAAACGCTCAGCCTAAGGTGGCCGAACAAATGTGGGGCGGGGTGACACCGGTCCCCACAGCGTCTCTGCACATCTCTTTCCTGGACCCTTAAAGGTCATTAGAATCTATAACACTTCCAATGCTGGTGCTCAGGTGGACGAGCAGGGAGGCAGGGGGCCTGGGGACAATCAACGTCATCTGGAGGCTGCTGGGGAGAAGCTCTGACCCTCGCCCCCGGGTATGAGGGCTCCCAACTCAGCACTCAGCAGTTACAAAAGAAGGGTCTGCACCCTCAGCACTCCAAGAATGAGGAACGGGACAAAAGGCAGAGGAGGGGTTTGTCCCCAGCAAAGCCCATTAAAAATCCCTGGGAGATAAAAATAGAATCTGGGCAATAAAGTCAAGTCTAACCGTTTTTATCCTTTGTGCTTTGTCTAATTTCATGTGCTCCTAGGGTCCCGCATGCAGAGGTTCCACACCCGGCACTTCAGACCAGATTTCCTAGTGCAGAATGGCTGGGTCGACACCTCAGCTCCTGGGGCCCAGTGCAGACTCCGCGATATAGAGCCTGAGCTGCAGCCAACCCGGCCCTCGAGAGCTCCGCCCCCTCCCTCCCACTGACTCTGACAGGATCTCTACACAGCAGCCCAGCCCACAGCCCACGGGGTAGTGCATGCTCTCACCTCTCCATTCTCTGATCAAAATATAAAGTTTCCTTTGCTTGTGAACCAAACTCAGTCTCGATCTGTTGGCCCCAATGACACTGGGCAGGGGTCACTTGTTGGGGTCCACTCTGGAGGATCAGTAACAGAAATTGAGACTATTGTAACCTCAATGAACAGATGTGTGAGCCAAACTGTAGTTAACATAGAACAGTGTATAAGGCTCAGGTAAAATAAGATGTTTCTAACACTTCCATTTGATATTTCCATCACTTTATTATAAGCAAGTTCAGTGAAAAGGTTTGTCTTATTTGTCAGGTCAATATTAGAGAAACGAAGTGATTTCTTTCCAAGGATGTACATCTAATAATCTTGGTTAAAGCTTCAATCTTGTTTTAAATGCTTTTCCATTGAAAATGATACCTCTCTTTCAGCTCCCCCATTTCTGAGAAGTATAAAATCTTATAATTTATTATTACCAAAGGGGAAAGGTGGGAGGAGGGATAAATTAACAGTTTGGGATTAACACATACACACTGCCATGTATAAAATAGATCATCAACAAGGAACTACTGTATAGCACAGGGAACTACACTCAACATTTTGCAATAAGCTATAAGGGGAAATAATCTGAAAAAGAATAGATATTTTTATTGACATCATCTATCAATGACAGTTAAAGTGTAACCTAAGGGAAGCTGGTGGTGAGTGCTTCTGACCCTGAAGACTTCAATCATCTAAAGTTTGGACTCTGCCTACTTCCCAAGGCCCTTAATGAACATATGTGTAGCCGTAGCTTAAAAAATTCCCCAGTTTGGGTTTCGGGGAGACACTGATTTTGAAAAAGCCCTGGTGTTCTCCTTACATGAATGGGACTCTTCCTACTGCTAAAACATGTCTGTCACACCCAGAGGATGGTATACCGTCTGATCGGGAAGAGTTTGGAAAAGGCATCTCATCTCCTCATCTCCTGGTGCTCGGGTTCACCCCTCCAGCGTCTTTACTAACAGTCTCCCCACTTGGAGATGTCAGCACTGTCAACATCCTGTTGTGTACAGTTTGGAATTTGTCCAGAGGATGAAGCAGAAGGATGAGGAACAATGAGAGACAAGTCCTAGGTGTTCAGACAGGCACATGTCACTCTAATTTCCAATCAGGAAGATGAACTGACCAAAGGCTAGGATTGCCCATGGAAACAGTATAGGGCTTGAGGAAATCCCGCTGCTTTGTGGCCAGTTCCCATAAACACAAGTTGAAAAATGGAACTCAGGGGCAGTAAAATTCATGAAACTGCAGAGTTGAAAATATCCATCACTGAAAAATGTCTTGAGGAAAGTCAGAGAAAAGGACTTGTAAGCAAGGGAGAATGGCAGGAAAGGGATTTGAGGAGGTAGAAAGGACTCGCCATTAAGCACAAGAAAAGGAGCTGAACATTGCCAACATTGCAGTTGGCCAAAAAGGGTGTATGCGTTTTTTTCTGTATATATTCAAGAAAAGGGCATACACTTTTTTAGCCAACCAAACAGGTGGGCACTGGAAGTCAATACTACAAAAGATATCACTTCGCATCAGTCAGAAGAGCCATCCTCATAAAGCGTAAACAACAGAAATGCAGGACAGGGCAAGGAGAAGAGGGAGCCCTGTGAGACTTATAGTGGAAATGTATATTGCCAACGGCCATTCTGGAGAAGTGTATTGTGTTTACTAAAGCATCTAAAAAATGAGCTACAGAGCATAGGCCAACAGGACTTCAAAGCGGGACAGAATTGCAGGAAACCGATTTCAGGAGGTAGACTGGAATTGCATTTAAAGCATAGGAAAAGAGGCAGAACGTCCACAATGAGGCACTTGGCCAAAAAGGGCGTATGCGTTTTTTCCTGAATATATTCAGGAAAAAACGCATACACCCTTTTTGGCCAACCAAGCAAGCTTGCAAAGGAAATCTGCACTACAATGAAGTCTCACTTCCCCCCGTTAAAAAGGGCCATCTGAAAAAAGTGTAAAATCCAGAAAGGCAGGACAGGCCATGGAGAACTGGGAGCCTTGTTATGCTGATGAGCGGGATGTAAATTGCCAACAGCCACTTGGGAGAAGTGTATGGTGTTTCCTGAAACATCTAAAAAACAAAGCAACAGAGCCTAGGGCACTTCCACTTATGGTCCTATAGCTTAGGGAAATTAAAATCAAAAAGACACAGCCACCCCAAAGTTTGGGACGGCTTTGTTTACAAGAACCTCGTTTACGGGACAAGTTCAATATCGCAGAAAGTGAAAAATGGATAAAGAAGTTGTGGTACTTGTGTACAATGCAATATCACTCAGCAATGACATCTATGTCATCAGATCCGTAGCAGCATAATGAGTGGATTCAGTTATGATGATTCTAACTGAAATAAGTCACACAGAAAAAGAAACATCATAAGATATCACTAATACACGGAATGTGAACTTGGCTACACATGAACTGAATTACAAAACAGAACAGGGTCTCATGTTTAGAAAACCAACTTATGCTTGCTTAAGGGGGAAGGTGAGTTGTGGTGCTGCATAAAAGCAGAGTTTGAAATTAGCACAGATACCGTTCCATAAGCTAAATATGTAATAGACAAGACCTACCGCTTGCTCAACAAAATGGACTCAACAATGAGGTATCACCTCACACCTACCTGGTAGAATGGGCATCATCAGAAAATCTACAAACAAAAAATGCTGGAAAGGGTGTGGAGAAAAGGAACCCTCTTCCACTATTGTTGGGAATATAAATTGATACAGTCACTATGGAGAACAATATGGAGTTTCTTAAGAAACTAACAGTAGAATTACCATATGATACAGCAATCCCAGTTCTGGACATATACCCAGACAATACCATAAATCAAAAAGAGACATTCACCACAATGTTCATTGCCTCACTCTTTACAATATCGAGGTAATGGAAGCAACCTAAATGCCCACAGACAGACGAATGCATAAAGCTGTGGTACATATATAAAATGGAATATTACTAAGCCATGAAAAGGAATGAAATTGGGTCATTTGTCAAGACGTCGATGGATCTAGAGAGTGTCATACAGAGTGAAGTAAGTCAGAAAGAGAAAAACAAATCTTGTATATTCATGCATATATGTGGAACCTAGAAAAACTGTACAGGTTAACCATTTTGCAAGGCATAAATAGAGCAACAGATGTAGACAACCAACGTATGGACAACAAGGGTGGAAAGCTGTTGAGGGGGTGGTGGTGGGAGGAGTTGAGAGACTGGGATTGGCATGTATACATTTATACGTATAAAATAGGTAACCAATAAGAACCTGCTGTATAAAAATATAAAATAAAATTCAAAATTAAAAAGAAATAAAATTTAAAAAATAAAACAGAAAAAACAATTATTCCCTTCACATACATGTATTTATATGAATAAATTATTTCCATGCTTATATCTGTAAATACAAAAAAGAGGAATAAAATCTACCTTGAACCAAAAACGAAAAAGAGAAAAAAAACACAGAACCCACCAGTTCCACAGAGGAAAACCGTATCAGGGCACTTGCTCCAGTTGTAAACAATTCTGAAGTTGGTCAGTGGTGGGGAATCGCCTCCCATTCAGCCAGCAGCCCCCACGCAACAAGCATCCTCATTGCAAAGCTGGGGCACCGTGCCGAGGCATCTGTGAGTAAACGTGAGCTGAGCCCCAGGCCAGTTGCTGCTGAACTATTCCCACCCGTCCCAGGTAAAACACCTGAATATATACAAGGACTTGAAAGCGTAGAGGAAGGGCCATAGAGCCACACGAGTGACAGCATGCCGGCCGACTTGGTGCCTGCAGGCCAGCCAGGATGGTCCTGGCCCTGGGTGCTCTTCTGGAAGATTTCCATTTCCCTGCCTGAGATACCCGTCCTGTCCCTGCCCCCACTGCTTCTTTCCTTCCTCACCTCTGCCCAGGGAGAAATTCCAGCAGCAGGTATAGGTGACACATCCTCTTCTTTAGCAGGTGGCAGCCTGGCAACTGCTGCAGAAAGTCCAGCAGAGCCCCACTCACACTGGGCCACCCACAAAGCCGTGGCCTCTCACTCCCTCCCACCAGCCCAGCCCCGAGACTGCTGACAGGGCAGAGAAAATGGCGTCAGGCACGGCTGCAGGGGCTCTTGCTGCCTGGAGTGGTATTTATATTGATCTCAACCCAGGCACACCTGGGGAGGGCTGGCCGGCACGGTAAGGCTGCCCAGGTCAGCCAATCATCACCCCTCAGGGGTTCACAGTTGCAGAAAATGGAACTTGCTGAACCGGCCAGGTCCAAGGAACAGGTGTGGGCTCCTGAGAGTCAGGATAGACAAGGGGCTGCAGCTTTGGCTTGTTTTCTAATCATTTTATCTGGCCCATGAGTGGGAGACAACTTCAAGAAAACCCTCTCCTAATGAGAGGAACCCAGGAGTCAGGGAGAGGAGGGGTGGGTGGTGGTTGGAGACAGAGGCCTGGTGCCCCGGGTGCAGTGGAAGTCTCTGGAAGACCAGGTGGAGGCAGGCCGCACAGAGTGATGCCCAGGGTCACAGACCTGTCGCAGCTGCTGTTTGTTAGTTCCAGTCCTGCTCTGAGGTGCTCTGTGTCAGCTCTGAGCGACAGGTGAGCTGGGGGTGCTCTGCAATGAGGGCTCTGTGCACGGTTCCTGTGTGCCCAGCCCTGCCACTGTACCTGCAAGGGTAGCTCTGTATTCTGGGAGGGGCCTGACCACGAGAGCCCCGTGGGCTGGGGTGGGGGTGGGGTACCTGCCCAGGTGAGCTCCATATTCTGGGATTGGTCTGACCACGAGAGCCCCATGGGCTGCTGGGGACCTGGTAAAGGATGTCAGGACAGTCAGTGAAGCCACCGAGGATATACCTCCAGCTGCTCCTAATTCCTACACCCTGCTGGTCATTCTACCAACCACCAGGACATGGTATTCTGTATTAGTCTTCAATGATGCCTTCTTTTGTATTCCATTAGTCCCAGAGTCACAAGAAATTTTGGCTTGTGAGTGGCAGGACTCAACATACAACTAAAACAATACTTCCGGGCCGTCTTGCCCCAAGGGTGCAAAAATTCCCACACCATCTTTGGGGAAAGCTTAGCTAAAGACCTAAAAGTTCTACCTCTGGAAAAGGAAACCCTCCTTCAGTACGCAGACGACATTCTGATCGCCAGCCCTACTAAGGAGGTCTCTGAACTACCAAGCCAATAAAGGATAGAAGTTGTCCAAGAAAAAGCTCAAATATCACAGACTGCGGTGACCTGCCTGGGCTTCATTCTCACAGAAGGTCGGAGAAGCCCATCCCAGGAAAGGAAAGAAACCATTTTCAGCCTTACCCCTTTCTAAAACTAGAAGACAGCTTAGGGGTTCCTGGGGAGGCCAGGGTTTGCTGCTTCTGGATCCCTAACTACAGTCTACTAGCTGGGCCTCTATATGAAACACTGAAAGGAAAAGATGATGATCCTTTTGAATAGAATCCAGAAGTGGCCTTTCAAGAATGGAAAGAGCAGTCAATTCAGACCCTTGCCCTGGAACTCCCTAATTTAGCTAAACCCTTTGACCTTTACATTCCCGGTGAAAGGTGAATCGCCATTGGAGAATTAGTGCAAAAACTGGGACCACTTGAAATGGAACAATGCAAGAATGCCATCCAGGTAGGATAAACTACGGGCACCAAGGGGCTTGGCCCACTGCCACATCTGGCCAAGATACTGGCGGTATCTAAAAACCTGGAAATCAGCAGCCCCAAAGGCCACCTCCCTCCTAAGGGAAAAGGACCCCACGTGGTGATCCTAACCACCAACCATGCCCTGAAGTTGCAGGGTTCGCTCTGTGGGCACACCAACCTCGAGTGAGGAGGCCTTCCCACTCCAACATCCAGAGAGATAACCGGGGGCAACAGGGCACCATGACGACTCGTGTGAACATCACTTGACCTGGAGTTTCTCTCATAAAACAACAAGAGTGTGTCCCAAAAGAGTAGACTACTGCTTGCAGGACTTACTGCACCCAGAGGGGAGCTAATAATCTTGGCGGGGGAACCGTATATCACACTGTCACCATAGAAAAGCCTACAGACACCGTGATGATGGTGGCCAATGAGACTGGCTGGACTCCTGTTTACTTCAAAAGGCTGTTGACTCAGTGGCCATCGTGGTCCTTGATCACCACTGACCCTGGACTGTCTGGGAGTTGAGCGGGCAGGGCTCTGACACCTGGTGCTGTTTGTACGTTAATTCAGGGGCCTAATTGAAGAAAGCGCAGACTACTGGTCAGAGCATCTAGGCTGGCAGAAACGGTCAGCCTAAGGTGGTCGAACAAATGTGGGGCGGGGTGAAACCGGTCCCCACAGCGTCTCTGCACATCTCTTTCCTGGACCCTTAAAGGTCATTAGAATCTATAACACTTCCAATGCTGGTGCTCAGGTGGACGAGCAGGGAGGCAGGGGGCCTGGGGACAATCAACGTCACCTGGAGGCTGCTGGGGAGAAGCTCTGACCCTCGCCCCTGGGTATGAGGGCTCCCAACTCAGCACTCAGCAGTTACAGAAGAAGGGTCTGCACCCTCAGCACTCCAAGAATGAGGAACGGGACAAAAGGCAGAGGAGGGGTTTGTCCCCAGCAAAGCCCATTAAAAATCCCTGGGAGATAAAAATAGAATCTGGGCAATAAAGTCAAGTCTAACCGTTTTTATCCTTTGTGCTTTGTCTAATTTCATGTGCTCCTAGGGTCCCGCATGCAGAGGTTCCACACCCGGCACTTCAGACCAGATTTCCTAGTGCAGAATGGCTGGGACGACACCTCAGCTGCTGGGGCCCTGTGCAGACTCCGCGATACAGAGCCGGAGCTGCAGCCAAACCCGCCCTCGAGAGCTCCGCCCCCTCCCTCCCACTGACTCTGACAGGATCTCTACACAGCAGCCCAGCCCACAGCCCACGGGGTAGTGCATGCTCTCACCTCTCCATTCTCTGATCAAAATATAAAGTTTCCTTTGCTTGTGAACCAAACTCAGTCTCGATCTGTTGGCCCCAATGACACTGGGCAGGGGGACACTTGTTGGGGTCCACTCTGGAGGATCAGTAACAGAAATTGAGACTATTGTAACCTCAATGAACAGATGTGTGAGCCAAACTGTAGTTAACATAGAACAGTGTATAAGGCTCGGGTAAAATAAGATGTTTCTAACACTTCCATTTGATATTTCCATCACTTTATTATAAGCAAGTTCAGTGAAAAGGTTTGTCTTATTTGTCAGGTCAATATTAGAGAAACGAAGTGATTTCTTTCCAAGGATGTACATCTAATAATCTTGGTTAAAGCTTCAATCTTGTTTTAAATGCTTTTCCATTGAAAATGATACCTCTCTTTCAGCTCCCCCATTTCTGAGAAGTATAAAATCTTATAATTTATTATTACCAAAGTGGAAAGGTGGGAGGAGGGATAAATTAACAGTTTGGGATTAACACATACACACTGCCATGTATAAAATAGATCATCAACAAGGAACTACTGTATAGCACAGGGAACTACACTCAACATTTTGCAATAAGCTATAAGGGGAAATAATCTGGAAAAGAATAGATATTTTTATTGACATCATCTATCAATGACAGTTAAAGTGTAACCTAAGGGAAGCTGGTGGTGAGTGCTTCTGACCCTGAAGACTTCAATCATCTAAAGTTTGGACTCTGCCTACTTCCCAAGGCCCTTAATGAACATATGTGTAGCCGTAGCTTAAAAAATTCCCCAGTTTGGGTTTCGGGCAGACACTGATTTTGAAAAAGCCCTGGTGTTCTCCTTACATGAATGGGACTCTTCCTACTGCTAAAACATGTCTGTCACACCCAGAGGATGGTATACCGTCTGATCGGGAAGAGTTTGGAAAAGGCATCTCATCTCCTCATCTCCTGGTGCTCGGGTTCACCCCTCCAGCGTCTTTACTAACAGTCTCCCCACTTGGAGATGTCAGCACTGTCAACATCCTGTTGTGTACAGTTTGGAATTTGTCCAGAGGATGAAGCGGAAGGATGAAGAACAATGAGAGACAAGTCCTAGGTGTTCAGACAGGCACATGTCACTCTAATTTCCAATCAGGAAGACGAATTGACCAAAGGCTAGGGTTGCCCATGGAAACAGTATAGGGCTTGAGGAAATCCCGCTGCTTTGTGGCCAGTTCCCATAAACGCAAGTTGAACAATGGAAATCAGGGGCAGTAAAATTCACGAAACTGCAGAGTTGAAAATATCCATCACTGAAAAATGTCTTGAGGAAAGTCAGAGAAAAAGACTTGTAAGCAAGGGAGAATGGCAGGAAAGGGATTTGAGGAGGTAGAAAGGACTCGCCATTAAGCACAAGAAAAGGAGCTGAACATTGCCAACATTGCAGTTGGCCAAAAAGGGTGTATGCGTTTTTTTCTGTATATATTCAAGAAAAGGGCATACACTTTTTTAGCCAACCAAACAGGTGGGCACTGGAAGTCAATACTACAAAAGATATCACTTCGCATCAGTCAGAAGAGCCATCCTCATAAAGCGTAAACAACAGAAATGCAGGACAGGGCAAGGAGAAGAGGGAGCCCTGTGAGACTTATAGTGGAAATGTATATTGCCAACGGCCATTCTGGAGAAGTGTATTGTGTTTACTAAAGCATCTAAAAAATGAGCTACAGAGCATAGGGCACTTGCACTCATGGGCGTATATCTTGGGAAAAACAAAAATTGAGAGGACACAGGCACCCCAATGTTTACCCCCTCTCTGTTTAAAAGATCCTCGACTAGGATATAACTTAAATGTCTCTGGAGGGAAAAAATGGATAGAGATGTGGTACTTAGGTAGAGTGGAATATTATTCAGCCTGGAAATCAATGAAATATGGCCAGTTGTAACAACTCCGGAGGAGTTACGTATGATCATTCTAAGTGACATAATTCAAAAAGAAAAAGACACATATCATAAGATATCACTTAAAGGTGGAATCCAAAATGGCTACACATGAAATAAATTACAAAACAAAAACAGTCAAATATGTAGAAAACACGCATAAGGCTGCTAAACGCGAAAGGTGGGGAGGGGTGAGGCATCATCCAGGAGGTTGAAATTAGCAAAGATACCATTCCAAATACCAAACTGATAATCAACAAGGCCCACACGGTAGCTAAAAGAACTGCACTCAGCACACTCAAGTCACCGGAAAAGAATATATACGACTGGTAAGAATCTGAAAAAGAATTTACTGATGTCTCTCTGTACGTGAATCAAGTGGATGTACAGCAGCAAGAAACAGAGCTTTGAAAATCAGCTGTAACCAATATAGTAATAAATTGAAAAAAATAAATGACAGAGAGACAGAGAAAACCTCTTACAACTTTTCCTCAGGGACGGTGATGCAACATGGATTGAACACATCTAGACCCACAGCAGGATGAGACATAAGGCTGGAAACTGTTTGCACTAAGAGAAATGTGAGGTTGGGTGAGGAAATGCACACCCTTTAAAGTAATACTACCTGGTACCCATTCAATGGGTCCCAAATCTGCAGGTTCAAGGGATCTTCCTACAGCTAAAACATGCATGGAAAACCCAGAGGACTGTACACCATGTGATCGGGAGATGTGTCTAAAATGCAGCTCATTTATCCTCTCCTGGTGCTCCTGTTCACCATTCCAGCCACGTTACTTAGAATCTGCCCACTTGGAGAATCAGCACATTTCAACTTCTGTTTCACACATTTTGCAAATTGTGAGGAGGATGAACGGGAAGAGGGGGAACCAATGAGAGAATAGTTGTAGGGGTTTGGACGGGCACATATCACTCTAATTTCCCATTAAGAATAAGAATTGAAAAAAGGCTCAGCCCGCCTCGCCGGAGCCAAAATAGGGCCTGAAGCAATCCTGTGGGTTTGAGGCCAGCTCACAAAAGAGCAACTTAAAAGATGGAGCTCAGGGTCACTGCAATTCACAAACCTGCAGAGTTATAAATGAAAACTAACGTCCAAAAATATGTTGAGGTAAGGCAAAGAAGAGGATCTGAATGCTAGACAGAATTGCAAGAAACAGATTTCAAGAGATAGATTGGACTCGTCTTTAAAGCACATGAAAAGCGGCAGAATTTCGACAATGATGCAGTTGGCCCAAAAGGGCGTATGTGTTTTTTCCTGATTATATCCAGGAAAAAACGCATACGCACTTTATGGGCAACGAAGCAAGCAAGCAATGCAAATGTGCACAACAAAGAAGTCTCATTTCCCACCGGTCAAAAGGGCCATCCTAAAAAATTGTAAAAACCAGAAATGCAGGACAGGCCATGGAGAACAGGGAGCCTTTATACGCTGATGGGCAGTGTGTGAACTGCCGAGAGCCACTCTGGAGAAGTGTATGGTGGTTCCTAAATCATCTAAAAAACAGAGCTACAGAGCATAGGACACTTCCAATCATGGGAGTATATCTAGGGAAGTCTAAAAATCAACAAGACACAAGCGCACCACAGTTTAGGGCTACTCTGTTTACAAGAACCTCAACTTCAGTACACCTTAAATATCCCAGGAAAGAGAACAATGGATAAAGAAGATGTGGTACTTATGTACAATGGAATATCTCTTCACCATGAAATCAAGGTAATAAGGCTAGTAGAAGGATAAAGAGTGGATTTAGGTCCGATAATACTACTTGAAATAAGTCAAACAGAAAAAGAAACATATCATAAGATATCACTTATAGAGGGAGGGTAAATATGGCTGCACAAGAAATGAATTACAGAACAGAACAGTGTCTCACATTTAGAAAACACACTTATGTCAGCTTAAGGGGAAAGGAGAGGTGGGGTGATGCATAAAACCAGAGTTTGAAATTAGCACAGATACCGTTCAATAAACCAAATAGATATTAGACAAGATCTACACCTTGCTCAATGAACTGGCCTCAACACACCCTATACACCGCAGAGAAATATATCTGAGTAATAAGAATCTTAAAACCCATGTATTGATATATCTCCATAAGGGAATCAAGTGTGTGCAGAGTGGCACAAACACAGCAGTGAAAATGAGCTAAACCCCATTATAGAAATAAATTTTAAAAACAAAATGCAGAAACAATGAAAGAGAGAAAAATTCTTACAAAATTTGCTCAGGGGCTGTGATGCAACCTGGATTGACCACATATAAACCCACAGCTGGATAAGACATAAGGCTGCACACTTGGGGCTGAGAGGATTAGTGAGCTTTGGTGAGCAACTGCCAAAAGTTTAATGCAATACTTCATGCTACTCATTCCAAGGGTCCCAAAACTCCAGGGTGAAGGGAATCTTCCTACAGCTAAACCATGCTTGGGAAACCCAGCGACTGGTATACCGTATGATCGGGAAAGGTTTCTAAAACGCCCCTCATTTTTCCTCTCCTGGGACTCCGGATCGACATTCCAGCTGCTTTACTAACAATATCCCCACATGGAGAGTCAATGCCTTTAAGTTCTGGTATCGCACAGTCTGCAGTTAGTGCGGAGGATGAATGGGAATAGGGGGAACCAGTGAGAAACTAGCTGTAGCAGTTTCAATGGGCACATGTCACTCTAATTTCACATCAGTAAGAAGAATAAACCAAAGGCACAGCAAGGTGCCCAAGAAGAAGAATAGGGCCTGAAGGAATCCTGTGGTTATGAGGCAAGATCACAAAAATAAGAGCTGAAAAATGGAGCTAAGGGCCACTGCAATTCAAAAACCTGCAGAGTTATAAAGGCCAACTATTTTCAAAAAATATATTGAGGTAAGGCTATGAAGAGGCATTTGAGGCAAGGCAGAATTACAGGAAACTGATTTCAGGAGGTAGACTGGAATTGCATTTAAAGCATAGTAAAAGAGGCAGAACGTCGACAATGATGCACTTGGCCAAAAAGGGGGTATGCGTTTTTTCCTGAATATATTCAGAAAAAAACGCATACGCCCTTTTTGGCCAACCAAGCAAACTTGCAAAGGAAATCTGCACTATAATGTAGTCTCACTTCCCCCCGGTCAAAAGGGCCATCTGAAAAAAGTGTAAAATCCAGAAAGGCAGGACAGGCCATGGAGAACTGGGAGCCTTGTCATCCTGATGGGCGGGATGTAAATTGCCAACAGCCACTTGGGAGAAGTGTATGGTGTTTCCTGAAACATCTAAAAAACAAAGCAGCAAAGCCTAGGGAACTTCCACTTATGGTCCTATAGCTTAGGGAAATTAAAATCAAAAAGACACAGCCACCCCAAAGTTTGGGACGGGTCTGTTTACAAGAACCTTGTTTATGGTACAAGTTCAATATCGCAGAAAGTGACAAATGGACAAAGAAGTTGTGGTAGTTACGTACAATGCAATATCACTCAGCAATGAAATCTATGTCATCAGGCCCGTAGCAGCATAATGAGTGGATTCAGCTATGATGATTCTAACTGAAATAAGTCACACAGAAAAAGAAACATCATAAGATATCACTAATACACGGAAAGTAAACTTGGCTACACAGGAACTGGATTACAAAACAGAACAGGGTCTCAAATTTAGAAAACCAACTTATGCTTGCTTAAGGGGAAAGGTGAGTTGGGGTGCTGCATAAAACCAGAGATTGAAATGAGCACAGATAAAGTTCCTTAAGCCAAATATGGAATACACAAGAGCTAGTCCTTGCTCAACGAAATTCACTCAACGCCCCATATTAAACGCCTAAAAATGTAGCTGACTAGTAAGTATCTTAAAACCTATGGATTGCTATGTCTCTGAAAGAGAATCAAGCGTGTGTACAGGGGCATAAACGCAGCAGTGATAGGATTGGAGAGGTTCGGTGAGCAAATGAAGACCCTTTGAAGTCATATTGCATGGTACCCATTCCACGGGTCTCAACTCTCCAGGTTTAAGGGATTCTTCCTTCAGCTAAAACATGCATGAGGAACCCAGAGAATGATCAACCGTGAGATCGGGAGACGTGTTGAAATATGTCTCAGTTCTCGTCCCCTGGTACTCGGGTGCAACATTCCAGACGCTTTATTAACACTCTCCCGACTTGGAGAGTCAGTGCCTTTAACCTTCTGTTTGGCCCAGTTTGCAATTTCTGCGGAAGATGAACAGGAATAGGGAGAACCAATGAGAGACTAGCTGGAGGTGTCTGGACGGGCAAATTTAACTCTCATTTCCCACCAGGAAGAGGAGTTAACCAAAGGCTCAGCGGGCCGTGCCAGAACAAGATTAGGGCCTGAAGCAATCCTGCGGTGTTGCGGCCAGCTCACAAGAAAGCGAGGTGAAGAAAAGAGCTCAGGGGCACTGTAATTCACAAACCTGCAGAGTTATAAATGACAGCTATCGTCCAAAAATATACTGAAGTAAGGCTGCCAAGAGGACTTGAAAGCGGGGCAGAATTGCAGGAAACCGATTTCAGGAGGTAGACTGGAATTGCATTTAAAGCATAGGAAAAGAGGCAGAACGTCGACAATGATGCACTTGGCCAAAAAGGGCGTATGCGTTTTTTCCTGAATATATTCAGGAAAAAAGGCAAACGTCCTTTTTGGCCAACCAAGCAAGCTTGCAAAGGAAATCTGCACTACAAATAAGTCTCACTTCCCCTGGGTCAAAACGGCCATCTGAAGAAAGTGCAAAATCCAGAAAGGCAGGACAGGCCATGGAGAACTGGGAGCCTTGTCATGCTGATGGGCGGGATGTAAATTGCCAACAGCCACTCGGGAGAAGTGTATGGTGTTTCCTGAAACATCTAAAAAACAAAGCAACAGAGCCTAGGGCACTTCCACTTATGGTCCTATAGCTTAGGGAAATTAAAATGAAAAAGACACAGCCACCCCGATGTTTGGGACGGCTCTGTTTACAAGAACCTCATTTACAGTACAAGTTCAATATCGCAGAAAGCGAAAAATGGATAAAGAAGTTGTGGTACTTACGTACAATAGAATATCACTCAGCAATGAAATCTATGTCATCAGGCCCGTAGCAGCATAATGAGTGGATTCAGGTATGATGATTCTAACTGAAATAAGTCACACAGAAAAAGAAACATCATAAGATATCACTAATACACGGAATGTAAACTTGGCTACACAGGAACTGGATTACAAAACACAACAGGGTCTCAAATTTAGAAAACCAACTTATGCTTGCTTAAGGGGAAAGGTGATTTGGGGTGCTGCATAAAACCAGAGATTGAAATGAGCACAGATAAAGTTCCTTAAGCCAAATATGTAATACACAAGAGCTACACCTTGCTCAACGAAATGGACTCAACACCCCATATTAAACGCCTAAGAATGTACCTGACTAGTAAGTATCTTAAAACCTATGGATTGCTATGTCTCCAAAAGAGAATCAAGCGTGTGTACAAGGGCATAAACGCCGCAGTGATAGGATTGGAGAGGTTCGGTGAGCAAATGAAGACCCTTTGAAGTCATATTGCACTGTACCCATTCCACGGGTCTCAACTCTCCAGGTTTAAGGGATTCTTCCTTCAGCTAAAACATGCATGTGGAACCCAGAGTATGATCAACCGTGTCATCGGGAGACGTGTTCCAATATGTCTCAGTTTTCTCCCCTGGTACTCGGGTGCAACATTCCAGACTCTTTACTAACACTCTCCCAACTTGGAGAGTCAGTGCCTTTAACCTCCTGTTTGGCCCAGTTTGCAATTTCAGTGGAAGATGAACAGGAATAGGGAGAACCAATGAGAGACTAGCTGGAGGTGTCTGGACTGGCAAATTTAACTCTCATTTCCCACCAGGAAGAGGAATTAACCAAAGGCTCAGCGTGCCGTGCCGGAACCAGATTAGGGCCTGAAGCAATCCTGCGGTGTTGCGGCCAGCTCACAAGAAAGCGAGTTGAAGAAAGGAGCTCAGGGGCACTGTAATTCACAAACCTGCAGAGTTATAAATGACAGCTATCGTCCAAAAATATACTGAAGTAAGGCTGCCAAGAGGACCTGAAAGCGGGGTAGAATTGGAGGAAACCGATTTCAGGAGGTAGACTGGAATTGCATTTAAAGCATAAAAAAAGAGGCAGTACGTCCTCAATGATGCACTTGGCCAAAAAGGGCGTATGCGTTTATTCCTGAATATATTCAGGAAAAAACGCATACGCCCTTTTTGGCCAACCAAGCAAGCTTGCAAAGGAAATCTGCACTACAATGAAGTCTCACTTCCCCCCTGTCAAAAGGGCCATCTGAAAAAAGTGTAAAATCCAGAAAGGCAGGACAGGCCATGGAGATCTGGGAGCCTTGTTATGATGATGGGCGGGATGTAAATTGCCAACAACCACTTGAGAGAAGTGTATGGTGTTTCCTGAAACATCTAAAAAACAAAGCAACAGAGCCTAGGGCACTTCCACTTATGGTCCTATAGCTTAGGGAAATTAAAATCAAAAAGACACAGCCACCACAAAGTGTGGGACGGCTCTGTTTACAAGAACATCATTTACGGTACAAGTTCAATATCGCAGAAAGTGAAAAATGGATAAAGAAGTTGTGGTACTTACGTACAATGCAATATCACTCAGCAATGAAATCTATGTCATCAGGCCCGTAATAGCATAGAGTGGTTTCAGGTATGATGATTCTAACTGAAATAAGTCACACAGAAAAAGAAACATCATAAGATATCACTAATACACGGAATGTAAACTTGGCTACACAGGAACTGGATTACAAAACAGAACAGGGTCTCAAATGTAGAAAAGCAACTTATGCTTGCTTAAGGGGAAAGGTGAGTTGGGGTGCTGCATAAAACCAGAGATTGAAATGAGCAGAGATAAAGTTCCTTAAGCCAAATATGGAATACACAAGAGCTACTCCTTGCTCAGCGAAATGGACTCAAAACACCATACTAAATTCCTAATAATGTACCTGACTAGTAAGTATCTTAAAACCTATGGATTGCTATGTCTCTGAAAGAGAATCAAGCGTGAGTACAGGGACATAAACGCAGCAGTGATAAGATTGGAGATGTTCGGTGAGCAAATGAACACCCTTTGAAGTCATATTGCATGTTAGCCATTCCACGGGTCTCAACGCTCCAGGTTTAACGGATTCTTCCTTCAGCTAAAACATGCATGTGGAACCCAGAGTATGATCAACCATGTGATCGGGAGTCGTGTTCAAATATGTCTCAGTTCTCATCCCCTAGTACTCGGGTGCAACATTCCAGATGCTTTACTAACACTCTCCCGACTTGGAGAGTCAGTGCCTTTAACCTCCTGTTTGGCCCAGTATGCAAATTCCACGGAAGATGAACAGGAATAGGGAGAACCAATGAGAGACTAGCTGGAGGTTTCTGGAATGGCAAATTTAACTCTCATTTCCCACCAGGAAGAGGAATTAAGCAAAGGCTCAGCATGCCATGCCAGAACCAGATTAGGGACTGAAGCAATCCTGCGGTGTTGCGGCCAGCTCACAAGAAAGCGAGTTGAAGAAAGGAGCTCAGGGGCACTGTTATCACAAACCTGCAGAGTTATGAATGACAGCTATCGTCCAAAAATATACTGAAGTAAGGCTGCGAAGAGGACTTGAAAGTGTGGCAGAATTGCAGGAATCCGATTTCAGGAGGTAGACTGGAATTGCATTTAAGCATAGGAAAAGAGGCAGAACGTCGACAATGATGCACTTGGCTAAAAAGTGCGTATGCGTTTTTTCCTGCATATATTCAGGAAAAACAGCAAACGCCCTTTTTGGCAAACCAAGCAAGCTTGCAAAGGAAATCTGCACTACAATGAAGTCTCACTTCCCCCCGGTCAAACGGGCCATGTGAAAAAAGTGTAAAATCCAGAAAGGCAGGACAGGCCATGGAGAACTGGGAGCCTTGTTATGCTGATGGGCGGGATGAAAATTGCCAACAGCCACTCAGGAGAAGTGTATGGTGTTTCCTGAAACATCTAAAAAACAAAGCAACAGAGCCTAGGGCACATCCACTTATAGTCCTATAGCTTAGGGAAATTAAAATCAAAAAGACACAGCCACCCCAAAGTTTGGGACCTCTCTGTTTACAAGAAGCTCATTTACGGTAGAAGTTCAATATCCCAGAAAGTGAAAAATGGATAAAGAAGTTGTGGTAGTTACGTACAATGCAATATCACTCAGCAATGAAATCTATGTCATCAGGCCCATAGCAGCATAGACTGGATTCAGGTATGATGATTCTCACTGAAATAAGTCACACAGAAAAAGAAACATAATAAGATATCACTAATACACGGAATGTAAACTTGGCTACACAGGAACTGGATTAAAAAACAGAAGAGGGTCTCAAATTTAGAAAACCAACTTATGCTTGCTTAAGGGGAAAGGTGAGTTGGGGTGCTACATAAAACCAGAGATTGAAATGAGCACAGATAAATTTCCTTAAGCCAAATATGGAATAGACAAGAGGTAGTCCTTGCTCAACGAAATGGACTCAACACCCCATATTAATCGCCTGAGAATGTACCTGACTAGTAAGTATCTTAAAACCTATGGATTGCTATGTCTCCGAAAGAGAATCAAGCGTGTGTACAGGGGCATAAACGCAGCAGTGATAGGATTGGAGAGGTTAGGTGAGCAAATGAAGACCCTTTGAAGTCATATTGCATGGTACCCATTCCACGGGTCTCAACTCTCCAGGTTTAAGGGATTCTTCCTTCAGCTGAAACATGCATGTGGAACCCAGAGTATGATCAACCGTGTGATTGGGAGACGTGTTCAAATATGTCTCAGTTTTCGTCCGCTGGTACTCAGGTGCAACATTCCAGACGCTTTACTAACACTCTCCCGACTTGGAGAGTCAGTGCCTTTAACCTCCTGCTTGGCCCAGTTTGCAATTTCTGCGGAAGATGAACAGGGATAGGGAGGACCAATGAGAGACTAGCTGGAGGTGTCTGGACGGGCAAATTTAACTCTCATTTCCCACCAGGAAGAGCAATTAAGCAAAGGCTCAGCGTGCCGTGCCGGAACCAGATTAGGGCCTGAAACAATCGTGCGGTGTTGCGGCCAGCTCACAAGAAAGCGAGTTGAAGAAAGGAGCTCAGGGGCACTGTAATTCACAAACCTGCAGAGTTATAAATGACAGCTATCGTCCAAAAATATACTGAAGTAAGGCTGCCAAGAGGACTTGAAAGCGGGGCAGAATTGCAGGAAACCGATTTCAGGAGGTAGACTGGAATTGCATTTAAAGCATAGGAAAAGAGGCAGAACGTCGACAATGATGCACTTGGCCAAAAAGGGCGTATACGTTTTTTCCTGAATATATTCAGGAAAAAACGCATACGCCCTTTTTGGCCAACCAAGCAAGCTTGCAAAGGAAATCTGCACTACAATGAAGTCTCACTTTCCCCTGGTCAAAAGGGCCATCTGAAAAAAGTGTAAAATCCAGTAAGGCAGGACAGGCCATGGAGAACTGGGAGCCTTGTTATGCTGATGGGCGGGATGTAAATTGCCAACAGCCACTCGGGAGAAGTGTATGGTGTTTCCTGAAACATATAAAAAACAAAGCAACAGAGCCTAGGGCACTTCTACTTATGGTCCTATAGCTTAGGGAAATTAAAATGAAAAAGACACAGCCACCCCAAAGTTTGGGATGGCTCTGTTTACAAGAACCTCGTTTACGTTACAAGTTCAATATCACAGAAAGTGAAAAATGGATAAAGCAGTTGTGGTACTTACGTACAATGCAATATCACTCAGCAATGAAATCTATGTCATCAGGCCCGTAGCAGCATAATGAGTGGATTCAGGTATGATGATTCTAACTGAAATAAGTCACACAGAAAAAGAAACATCATAAGATATCACTAATACATGGAATGTAAACTTGGCTACACAGGAACTGGATTACAAAACAGAACAGGGTCTCAAATTTAGAAAACCAACTTATGCTTGCTTAAGGGGAAAGGTGAGTTGGGGTGCTGCATAAAATCAGAGATTGAAATGAGCACAGATAAAGTTCCTTAAGCCAAACATGTAATAGACAAGATCTACTGCTTGCTCAACGAAATGGACTCAACACCCCATATTAAACGCCTAAGAATGTAACTGACTAGTAAGTATCTTAAAATCTATGGATTGCTATGTCTCCGAAAGAGAATCAAGCATGTGTACAGGGGCATAAACGCAGCAGTGATAGGATTGGAGAGGTTCGGTGAGCAAATGAAGACACTTTGAAGTCATATTGCATGGTACCCATTCCACGGGTCTCAACTCTCCAGGTTTAAGGGATTCTTCCTTCAGCTAAAGCATGCATGTGGATCCCAGAGTATGATCAATCATGTGATCGGGAGACGTGTTCCAATATGTCTCAGTTCTCGTCCCCTGGTACTCGGGTGCCACATTGCAGATGCTTTACTAACACTCTCCCGACTTGGAGAGATAGTGCCTTTAACCTCCTGTTTGGCCCAGTTTGCAATTTCTGCGGAAGATGAACAGGAATAGGGAGAACCAATGAGAGACTAGCTGGAGGTGTCTGGACGGGCAAATTTAACTCTCATTTCCCACCAAGAAGAGGAATTAACCAAAGGCTCAGCGTGCCGTGCCGGAACCAGATTAGGGCCTGAAGCAATCCTGCGGTGTTGCGGCCAGCTCACAAGAAAGCGAGTTGAAGAAAGGAGCTCAGGGGCACTGTAATTCACAAACCTGCAGAGTTATAAATGACAGCTATCGTCCAAAAATATACTGGAGTAAGGCTGCTAAGAGGACTTGAAAGCGGGGCAGAATTGCAGGAAACCGATTTCAGGAGGTAGACTGGAATTGCATTTAAAGCATAGGAAAAGAGGCAGAACGTCGACAATGATGCACTTGGCCAAAAAGGGCGTATGCGTTTTTTCTTGAATATATTCAGGAAAAAACGCATACGCCCTTTTTGGCCAACCAAGCAAGCTTGCAAAGGAAATCTGCACTACATTGAAGTCTCACTTCCGTCCCGGTCAAAAGGACCATCTGTAAAAAGTGTAAAATCCAGAAAGGCAGGACAGGCCATGGAGAACTGGGAGCCTTGTTATGCTGATGGGCGGGATGTAAATTGCCAACAGTCACTGGGGAGAAGTGTATGGTGTTTCCTGAAACATCTAAAAAACAAAGCAACAGAGCCTAGTGCACTTCCACTTATGGTCCTATAGCTTAGGGAAATTAAAATCAAAAAGACACAGCCACCCCAAAGTTTGGGACGGCTCTGTTTACAAGAACCTCGTTTACGGTACAAGTTCAATATCGCAAAAGCGAAAAATGGATAAAGAAGTTGTGGTACTTACGTACAATGCAATATCACTCAGCAATGAAATCTATGTCATCATGCCTGTAGCAGCATAATGAGTGGATTCAGGTATGATGATTCTAACTGAAATAAGTCACACAGAAAAAGAAACGTCATAAGATATCACTAATACACGGAATGTAAACTTGGCTACACAGGAACTGGATTACAAAACAGAACAGGGTCTCAAATTTCGAAAACAAACTTATGCTTGCTTAAGGGGAAAGGTGAGTTGGGGTGCTGCATAAAACCAGAGATTGAAATGAGCACAGATAAAGTTCCTTAAGCCAAATATGTAATAGACAAGAGCTACTCCTTGCTCAACGAAATGGACTCAACACCCCATATTAAACGCCTAATAATGTACCTGACTAGTAAGTATCTTAAAACCTATGGATTGCTATTTCTCCGAAAGAGAACCAAGCGTGTGTACAGGGGCATAAACGCAGCAGTGATAGGATTGGAGAGGTTCGGTGAGCAAATGAAGACCCTTTGAAGTCACATTGCATGGTACCCATTCCACGAGTCTCAACTCTCCAGGTTTAAGGGATTCTTCCTTCAGCTAAAACATGCATGTGGAACCCAGAGTATGATCAACCGTGTGATCGGGAGACGTGTTCAAATATGTCTCAGTTTTCGTCCGCTGGTACTCAGGTGCAACATTCCAGATGCTTTACTAACACTCTCCTGACTTGGAGAGTCAGTGCCTTTAACCTCCTGCTTGGCCCAGTTTGCAATTTCTGCGGAAGATGAACAGGGATAGGGAGGACCAATGAGAGACTAGCTGGAGGTGTCTGGACGGGCAAATTTAACTCTCATTTCCCACCAGGAAGAGCAATTAAGCAAAGGCTCAGCGTGCCGTGCCGGAACCAGATTAGGGCCTGAAGCAATCATGCGGTGTTGCGGCCAGCTCACAAGAAAGCGAGTTGAAGAAAGCAGCTCAGGGGCACTGTAATTCACAAAACTGCAGAGTTATAAATGACAGCTATCGTCCAAAAATATACTGAAGTAAGGCTGCCAAGAGGACTTGAAAGCGGAGCAGAATTGCAGGAAACCGATTTCAGGAGGTAGACTGGAATTGCATTTAAAGCATAGGAAAAGAGGCAGAACGTCGACAATGATGCACTTGGCCAAAAAGGGCGTATGCGTTTTTTCCTGAATATATTCAGGAAAAAACGCATACGCCCTTTTTGGCCAACCAAGCAAGCTTGCAAAGGAAATCTGCACTACAATGAAGTCTCACTTTCCCCTGGTCAAAAGGGCCATCTGAAAAAAGTGTAAAATCCAGTAAGGCAGGACAGGCCATGGAGAACTGGGAGCCTTGTCATGCTGATGGGCGGGATGTAAATTGCCAACAGCCACTCGGGAGAAGTGTATGGTGTTTCCTGAAACATATAAAAAACAAAGCAACAGAGTCTAGGGCACTTCCACTTATGGTCCTATAGCTTAGGGAAATTAAAATGAAAAAGACACAGCCACCCCAAAGTTTGGGATGGCTCTGTTTAAAAGAACCTCGTTTACGTTACAAGTTCAATATCACAGAAAGTGAAAAATGGATAAAGCAGTTGTGGTACTTACGTACAATGCAATATCACTCAACAATGAAATCTATGTCATCAGGCCCGTAGCAGCATAATGAGTGGATTCAGGTATGATGATTCTAACTGAAATAAGTCACACAGAAAAAGAAACATCATAAGATATCACTAATACATGGAATGTAAACTTGGCTACACAGGAACTGGATTACAAAACAGAACAGGGTCTCAAATTTAGAAAACCAACTTATGCTTGCTTAAGGGGAAAGGTGAGTTGGGGTGCTGCATAAAACCAGAGATTGAAATGAGCACAGATAAAGTTCCTTAAGCCAAACATATAATAGACAAGATGTACTGCTTGCTCAACGAAATGGACTCAACACCCCATATTAAACGCCTAAGAATGTAGCTGACTAGTAAGTATCTTAAAATCTATGGATTGCTACGTCTCTGAAAGAGAATCAAGCATGTGTACAGGGGCATAAACGCAGCAGTGATAGGATTGGAGAGGTTCGGTGAGCAAATGAAGACCCTTTGAAGTCATATTGCATGGTACCCATTCCACGGGTCTCAACTCTCCAGGTTTAAGGGATTCTTCCTTCAGCTAAAGCATGCATGTGGATCCCAGAGTATGATCAATCATGTGATCGGGAGACGTGTTCCAATATGTCTCAGTTCTCGTCTCCTGGTACTCGGGTGCCACATTGCCTATGCTTTACTAACACTCTCCCGACTTGGAGAGATAGTGCCTTTAACCTCCTGTTTGGCCCAGTTTGCAATTTCTGCGGAAGATGAACAGGAATAGGGAGAACCAATGAGAGACTAGCTGGAGGTGTCTGGATGGGCAAATTTAACTCTCATTTCCCACCAAGAAGAGGAATTAACCAAAGGCTCAGCGTGCCGTGCCGGAACCAGATTAGGGCCTGAAGCAATCCTGCGGTGTTGCGGCCAGCTCACAAGAAAGCGAGTTGAAGAAAGGAGCTCAGGGGCACTGTAATTCACAAACCTGCAGAGTTATAAATGACAGCTATCGTCCAAAAATATACTGGAGTAAGGCTGCTAAGAGGACTTGAAAGCGGGGCAGAATTGCAGGAAACCGATTTCAGGAGGTAGACTGGAATTGCATTTAAAGCATAGGAAAAGAGGCAGAACGTCGACAATGATGCACTTGGCCAAAAAGGGCGTATGCGTTTTTTCCTGAATATATTCAGGAAAAAACGCATACGCCCTTTTTGGCCAACCAAGCAAGCTTGCAAAGGAAATCTGCACTACATTGAAGTCTCACTTCCGTACCGGTCAAAAGGACCATCTGAAAAAAGTGTAAAATCCAGAAATGCAGGACAGGCCATGGAGAACTGGGAGCCTTGTTATGCTGATGGGCGGGATGTAAATTGCCAACAGTCACTGGGGAGAAGTGTATGGTGTTTCCTGAAGCATCTAAAAAACAAAGCAACAGAGCCTAGGGCACATCCACTTATGGTCCTATAGCTTAGGGAAATTAAAATCAAAAAGACACAGCCACCCCAAAGTTTGGGACGGCTCTGTTTACAAGAACCTCGTTTACGGTACAAGTTCAATATCGCAAAAGCGAAAAATGGATAAAGAAGTTGTGGTACTTACGTACAATGCAATATCACTCAGCAATGAAATCTATGTCATCATGCCTGTAGCAGCATAATGAGTGGATTCAGGTATGATGATTCTAACTGAAATAAGTCACACAGAAAAAGAAACGTCATAAGATATCACTAATACACGGAATGTAAACTTGGCTACACAGGAACTGAATTACAAAACAGAACAGGGTCTCAAATTTAGAAAACCCACTTATGCTTGCTTAAGGGGAAAGGTGAGTTGGGGTGCTGCATAAAACCAGAGATTGAAATGAGCACCGATAAAGTTCCTTAAGCCAAATATATAATAGACAAGAGCTACTCCTTGCTCAGCGAAATGGACTCAACACCCCATATTAAACGCCTAAGAATGTACCTGACTAGTAAGTATCTTAAAACCTATGGATTGCTATGCCTCCAAAAGAGAATCAAGCATGTGTACAGGGGCATAAATGCAGCAGTGATAGGATTGGAGAGGTTCGGTGAGCAAACGAAGACCCTTTGAAGTCATATTGCATGGTACCCATTCCACGGGTCTCAACTCTCCAGGTTTAAGGGATTCTTCCTTCAGCTAAAACATGCATGTGGAACCCACAGTATGATCAACCGTGTGATCGGGAGACGTGTTCCAATATATCTCAGTTCTCGTCCCCTGGTACTCGGGTGCAACATTCCAGACGCTTTACTAACACTCTCCCGACTTGGAGAGTCAGTGCCTTTAACCTCCTGTTTGGCCCAGTTTGCCATTTCTGCGGAAGATGAACAGTAATAGGGAGGACCAATGAGAGACTAGCTGGAGGTGTCTGGACGGGCAAGTTTAACTCTCATTTCCCACCAGGAAGAGGAATTAACCAAAGGCTCAGCGTGCCGTGCCGGAACCAGATTAGGGCCTGAAGCAATCCTGCGGTGTTGCGGCCAGCTCACAAGAAAGCGAGTTGAAGAAAGGAGCTCAGGGGCACTGTAATTCACAAACCTGCAGAGTTATAAATGACAGCTATCGTCCAAAAATATACTGAAGTAAGGCTGCCAAGAGGACTTGAAAGCGGGGCAGAATTGCAGGAAACCGATTTCAGGAGGTAGACTGGAATTGCATTTAAAGCATAGGAAAAGAGGCAGAACGTCGACAATGATGCACTTGGCCAAAAAGGGCGTATGCGTTTTTTCCTGAATATATTCAGGAAAAAACGCATACGCCCTTTTTGGCCAACCAAGCAAGCTTGCAAAGGAAATCTGCACTACAATGAAGTCTCACTTACCCCCGGTCAAAAGGGCCATCTGAAAAAAGTTTAAAATCCAGAAAAGCAGGACAGGCCATGGAGAACTGGGAGCCTTGTTATGCTGATCGCCGGGATGTATATTGCCAACAGCCACTCGGGAGAAGTGTATGGTGTTTCCTGAAACATCTAAAAAACAAAGCAACAGAGCCTAGGGCACTTCCACTTATGGTCCTATAGATTAGGGAAATTAAAATCGAAAAGACACAGCCACCCCAAACTTTGGGACGGCTCTGTTTACAAGAAACTCGTTTATGGGACAAGTTCAATATCGCAGAAAGTGAAAAATGGATAAAGAAGTTGTGTTACTTACGTACAATGCAATATCACTCCGCGATGAAATCTATGTCATCAGGCCCGTAGCAGCATAATGAGTGGATTCAGGTATGATGATTCTAACTGAAATAAGTCACACAGAAAAAGAAACATCATAAGATATCACTAATACACGGAATGTAAACTTGGCTACACAGGAACTGGATTACAAAAGAGAACAGGGTCTCAAATTTAGAAAACCAACTTATGCTTGCTTAAGGGGAAAGGTGAGTTGGGGTGCTGCATAAAACCAGAGATTGAAATGAGCACAGATAAAGTTCCTTAAGCCAAATATGGAATAGACAAGAGCTACTCCTTGCTCAACGAAATGGACTCAACACCCCATATTAAACGCCTAATAATGTACCTGACTAGTAAGTATCTTAAAACCTATGGATCGCTATGTCTCTGAAAGAGAATCAAGCGTGTGTACAGGGGCATAAACGCAGCAGTGATAGGATTGCAGAGGTTCGTTGAGCAAATGAAGACCCTTTGAAGTCATATTGCATGGTACCCATTCCACGGGTCTCAACTCTCCAGGTTTAAGGGATTCTTCCTTCAGCTAAATCATGCATGTGGAACCCAGAGTATGATCAATCGTGTGATCGGGAGACGTGTTCCAATATGTCTCAGTTCTCGTCCCCTGGTACTCGGGTGCAACATTCCAGACGCATTACTAACACTCTCCCGACTTGGAGAGTCAGTGCCTTTAACCTCCTGTTTGGCCCAGTTTGCAATTTCTGCGGAAGATGAACAGGAATAGGGTGAACCAATGAGAGACTAGCTGGAGGTGTATGGACGGGCAAATTTAACTCTCATTTCCCACCAGGAAGAGGAATTAACCAAAGGCTCAGCGTGCCGTGCTGGAACCAGATTAGGGCCTGAAGCAATCCTGCGGTGTTGCGACCAGCTCACAAGAAAGCGAGTTGAAGTAAGGAGGTCAGGGGCACTGTAATTCACAAACCTGGAGAGTTATAAATGACAGCTATCGTCCAAAAATATACTGAAGTAAGTCTGCCAAGAGGACTTGAACGCGGGGCAGAATTGCAGGACACCGATTTCAGGAGGTAGACTGGAATTGCATTTAAAGCATAGGAAAAGAGGCAGAACGTCGACAATGATGCACTTGGCCAAAAAGGGCGTATGCATTTTTTCCTGAATATATTCAGGAAAAAACGCATACGCACTTTTTGGCCAACCAAGCAAGCTTGCAAAGGAAATCTGCACTACAATGAAGTCTCACTTCCCCCCAGTCTAAAGGGCCATCTGAAAAAAGTGTAAAATCCAGAAAGGCAGGACAGGCCATGGAGAACTGGGAGCCTTGTTATGCTGATGGGCCGGATGTAAATTGCCAACAGCCACTCGGGAGAAGTGTATGGTGTTTCCTGAAACATCTAAAAAACAAAGCAACAGAGCCTAGGGCACTTCCACTTATGGTCCTATAGCTTAGGGAAATTAAAATCAAAAAGACACAGCCATCCCGAAGTTTGGGATGGCTCTGTTTACAAGAACCTCGTTTACCGTACAAGTTCAATATCGCAGAAAGCGAAAAATGGATAAAGAAGTTGTGGTACTTACGTACAATGCAATATCACTCCACAATGAAATCTATGTCAACAGGCCTGTAGCAGAAAATGAGTGGGTTCAGGTATGATGATTCTAACTGAAATAAGTCACACAGAAAAAGAAACATCATAAGATATCACTAATACAGGGAACTGGATTACAAAACAGAACAGGGTCTCATGTTTAGAAAACCAACTTATGCTTGCTTAAGGGGGAAGGTGAGTTGTGGTGCTGCATAAAAGCAGAGTTTGAAATTAGCACAGATACCGTTCCATAAGCTAAATATGTAATAGACAAGACCTACCCCTTGCTCAACAAAATGGACTCAACAATGAGGTATCACCTCACACCTGGTAGAATGGGCATCATCAGAAAATCTACAAACAAAAAATGCTGGAAATGTGTGGAGAAAAGGAACCCTCTTCCACTATTGTTGGGAATATAAATTGATACAGTCACTATGGAGAACAATATGGAGTTTCTTAAGAAACTAACAGTAGAATTACCATATGATACAGCAATCCCAGTTCTGGACATATACCCAGACAAAACCATAAATCAAAAAGAGACATTCACCGCAATGTTCATTGCCTCACTCTTTACAATATCGAGGTAATGGAAGCAACCTAAATGCCCACAGACAGACGAATGCATAAAGCTGTGGTACATATATAAAATGGAATATTACTAAGCCATGAAAAGGAATGAAATTAGGTCATTTGTAGAGACGTCGATGGATCTAGAGACTGTCATACAGAGTGAAGTAAGTCAGAAAGAGAAAAACAAATCTTGTATATTCATGCATATATGTGGAACCTAGAAAAACTGTACAGATTAACCATTTTGCAAGGCATAAATAGAGCAACAGATGTAGACAACAAACGTATGGACAACAAGGGGGGAAAGCTGTTGGGGGGGTTGGTGGTGGGAGGAGTTGAGAGACTGGGATTGGCATGTATACATTTATATGTATAAAATAGATAACCAATAAGAACCTGCTGTATAAAAATATAAAATAAAATTCAAAATTAAAAAGAAATAAAATTTAAAAAATAAAACAGAAAAAACAATTATTCCCTTCACATACATGTATTTATATGAATAAATTATTTCCATGCTTATATCTGTAAATACAAAAAAGAGGAATAAAATCTACCTTGAACCAAAAACGAAAAAGAGAAAAAAAACACAGAACCCACCAGTTCCACAGAGGAAAACCGTATCAGGGCACTTGCTCCAGTTGTAAACAATTCTGAAGTTGGTCAGTGGTGGGGAATCGTCTCCCATTCAGCCAGCAGCCCCCACGCAACAAGCGTCCTCATTGCAAAGCTGGGGCACCGTGCCGAGGCATCTGTGAGTAAACGTGAGCTGAGCCCCAGGCCAGTTGCTGCTGAACTATTCCCACCCGTCCCAGGTAAAACACCTGAATATATACAAGGACTTGAAAGCCTAGAGGAAGGGCCATAGAGCCACACGAGTGACAGCATGCCGGCCGACTTGGTGCCTGCAGGCCAGCCAGGATGGTCCTGGCCCTGGGTGCTCTTCTGGAAGATTTCCATTTCCCTGCCTGAGATACCCGTCCTGTCCCTGCCCCCACTGCTTTTTTCCTTCCTCACCTCTGCCCAGGGAGAAATTCCAGCAGCAGGTATGGGTGACACATCCTCTTCTTTAGCAGGTGGCAGCCTGGCAACTGCTGCAGAAAGTCCAGCAGAGCCCCACTCACACTGGGCCACCCACAAAGCCGTGGCCTCTCACTCCCTCCCACCAGCCCAGCCCCGAGACTGCTGACAGGGCAGAGAAAATGGCGTCAGGCACGGCTGCAGGGCCTCTTGCTGCCTGGAGTGGTATTTATATTGATCTCAACCCAGGCACACCTGGGGAGGGCTGGCCGGCACGGTAAGGCTGCCCAGGTCAGCCAATCATCACCCCTCAGGGGCTCACAGTTGCAGAAAATGGAACTTGCTGAACCGGCCAGGTCCAAGGAACAGGTGTGGGCTCCTGAGAGTCAGGATAGACAAGGGGCTGCAGCTTTGGCTTGTTTTCTAATCATTTTATCTGGCCCATGAGTGGGAGACAACTTCAAGAAAACCCTCTCCTAATGAGAGGAACCCAGGAGTCAGGGAGAGGAGGGGTGGGTGGTGGTTGGAGACAGAGGCCTGGTGCCCCGGGTGCAGTGGAAGTCTCTGGAAGACCAGGTGGAGGGAGGCCACACAGAGTGATGGCCAGGGTCACAGACCTGTCGCAGCTGCTGTTTGTTAGTTCAAGTCCTGCTCTGAGGTGCTCTGTGTCAGCTCTGAGCGACAGGTGAGCTGGGGGTGCTCTGCAATGAGGGCTATGTGCACGGTTCCTGTGTGCCCAGCCCTGCCACGGTACCTGCAAGGGTAGCTCTGTATCCTGGGAGGGGCCTGACCACGAGAGCCCCGTGGGCTGGGGTGGGGGTGGGGTACCTGCCCAGGTGAGCTCCATATTCTGGGATTGGTCTGACCACGAGAGCCCCATGGGCTGCTGGGGACCTGGTAAAGGATGTCAGGACAGTCAGTGAAGCCACCGAGGATATACCTCCAGCTGCTCCTAATTCCTACACCCTGCTGGTCATTCTACCAACCACCAGGACATGGTATTCTGTATTAGTCTTCAATGATGCCTTCTTTTGTATTCCATTAGTCCCAGAGTCACAAGAAATTTTGGCTTGTGAGTGGCAGGACTCAACATACAACTAAAACAATACTTCCGGGCCGTCTTGCCCCAAGGGTGCAAAAATTCCCACACCATCTTTGGGGAAAGCTTAGCTAAAGACCTAAAAGTTCTACCTCTGGAAAAGGAAACCCTCCTTCAGTACGCAGACGACATTCTGATCGCCAGCCCTACTAAGGAGGCCTCTGAACTACCAAGCCAATAAAGGATAGAAGTTGTCCAAGAAAAAGCTCAAATATCACAGACTGCGGTGACCTGCCTGGGCTTCGTTCTCACAGAAGGTCGGAGAAGCCCATCCCAGGAAAGGGAAGAAACCATTTTCAGCCTTACCCCTTTCTAAAACTAGAAGACAGCTTAGGGGTTCCTGGGGAGGCCAGGGTTTGCTGCTTCTGGATCCCTAACTACAGTCTACTAGCTGGGCCTCTATATGAAACACTGAAAGGAAAAGATGATGATCCGTTTGAATAGAATCCAGAAGTGGCCTTTCAAGAATGGAAAGAGCAGTCAATTCAGACCCTTGCCCTGGAACTCCCTAATTTAGCTAAACCCTTTGACCTTTACATTCCCGGTGAAAGGTGAATCGCCATTGGAGAATTAGTGCAAAAACTGGGACCACTTGAAATGGAACAATGCAAGAATGCCATCCAGGTAGGATAAACTACGGGCACCAAGGGGCTTGGCCCACTGCCACATCTGGCCAAGATACTGGCGGTATCTAAAAACCTGGAAATCAGCAGCCCAAAAGGCCACCTCCCTCCTAAGGAAAAAGACCGAACGTGGTGATCCTAACCACCAACCATGCCCTGAAGTTGCAGGGTTCGCTCCGTGGGCACACCAACCTCGAGTGAGGAGGCCCTCCAACTCCAACATCCAGAGAGATAACCGGGGGCAACAGGGCACCATGACGACTCGTGTGAACATCACTTGACCTGGAGTTTCTCTCATAAAACAACAAGAGTGTGTCCCAAAAGATTAGACTACTGCTTGCAGGACTTACTGCACGCAGAGGGGAGCTAATAATCTTGGCGGGGGAACCGTATATCACACTGTCACCATAGAAAAGCCTACAGACACCGTGATGATGGTGGCCAATAAGACCGGCTGGACTTCTGTTTACTTCAAAAGGCTGTTGACTCAGTGGCCATCATGGTCCTTGATCACCACTGACCCTGGACTGTCTGGGAGTTGAGCGGGCAGGGCTCTGACACCTGGTGCTGTTTGTATGTTAATTCAGGGGCCTAATTGAAGAAAGCGCAGACTACTGGTCAGAGCATCTAGGCTGGCAGAAACGGTCAGCCTAAGGTGGCCGAACAAATGTGGGGCGGGGTGAAACCGGCCCCCACAGCGTCTCTGCACATCTCTTTCCTGGACCCTTAAAGGTCATTAGAATCTATAACACTTCCAATGCTGGTGTTCAGGTGGACGAGCAGGGAGGCAGGGGGCCTGGGGACAATCAACGTCACCTGGAGGCTGCTGGGGAGAAGCTCTGACCCTCGCCCCCGGGTATGAGGGCTCCCAACTCAGCACTCAGCAGTTACAGAAGAAGGGTCTGCACCCTCAGCACTCCAAGAATGAGGAACGGGACAAAAGGCAGAGGAGGGGTTTGTCCCCAGCAAAGCCCATTAAAAATCCCTGGGAGATAAAAATAGAATCTGGGCAATAAAGTCAAGTCTAACCTTTTTTATCCTTTGTGCTTTGTCTAATTTCATGTGCTCCTAGGGTCCCGCATGCAGAGGTTCCACACCCGGCACTTCAGACCAGATTTCCTAGTGCAGAATGGCTGGGACGACACCTCAGCTCCTGGGGCCCAGTGCAGACTCCGCGATATAGAGCCTGAGCTGCAGCCAACCCGGCCCTCGAGAGCTCCGCCCCCTCCCTCCCACTGACTCTGACAGGATCTCTACACAACAGCCCAGCCCACAGCCCACGGGGTAGTGCATGCTCTCACCTCTCCATTCTCTGATCAAAATATAAAGTTTCCTTTGCTTGTGAACCAAACTCAGTCTCGATCTGTTGGCCCCAATGACACTGGGCAGGGGGACACTTGTTGGGGTCCACTCTGGAGGATCAGTAACAGAAATTGAGACTATTGTAACCTCAATGAACAGACGTGTGAGCCAAACTGTAGTTAACATAGAACAGTGTATAAGGCTCGGGTAAAATAAGATGTTTCTAACACTTCCATTTGATATTTCCATCACTTTATTATAAGCAAGTTCAGTGAAAAGGTTTGTCTTATTTGTCAGGTCAATATTAGAGAAACGAAGTGATTTCTTTCCAAGGATGTACATCTAATAATCTTGGTTAAAGCTTCAATCTTGTTTTAAATGCTTTTCCATTGAAAATGATACCTCTCTTTCAGCTCCCCCATTTCTGAGAAGTATAAAATCTTATAATTTATTATTACCAAAGGGGAAAGGTGGGAGGAGGGATAAATTAACAGTTTGGGATTAACACATACACACTGCTATGTATAAAATAGATCATCAACAAGGAACTACTGTATAGCACAGGGAACTACACTCAACATTTTGCAATAACCTATAAGGGGAAATAATCTGGAAAAGAATAGATATTTTTATTGTCATTGTCATCTATCAATGACAGTTAAAGTGTAACCTAAGGGAAGCTGGTGGTGAGTGCTTCTGACCCTGAAGACTTCAATCATCTAAAGTTTGGACTCTGCCTACTTCCCAAGGCCCTTAATGAACATATGTTTAGCTGTAGCTTAAAAAATTCCCCAGTTTGGGTTTCGGGCAGTCACTGATTTTGAAAAAGCCCTGGTGTTCTCCTTACATGAATGGGACTCTTCCTACTGCTAAAACATGTCTGTCACACCCAGAGGATGGTATACCGTCTGATCGGGAAGAGTTTGGAAAAGGCATCTCATCTCCTCATCTCCTGGTGCTCGGGTTCACCCCTCCAGCGTCTTTACTAACAGTCTCCCCACTTGGAGATGTCAGCACTGTCAACATCCTGTTGCGTACAGTTTGGAATTTGTCCAGAGGATGAAGCGGAAGGATGAGGAACAATGAGAGACAAGTCCTAGGTGTTCAGACAGGCACATGTCACTCTAATTTCCAATCAGGAAGACGAATTGACCAAAGGCTAGGGTTGCCCATGGAAACAGTATAGGGCTTGAGGAAATCCCGCTGCTTTGTGGCCAGTTCCCATAAACACAAGTTGAACAATGGAACTCAGGGGCAGTAAAATTCACGAAACTGCAGAGTTGAAAATATCCATCACTGAAAAATGTCTTGAGGAAAGTCAGAGAAAAGGACTTGTAAGCAAGGGAGAATGGCAGGAAAGGGATCTGAGGAGGTAGAAAGGACTTGCCATTAAGCACGAGAAAAGGAGCTGAACATTGCCAACATTGCAGTTGGCCAAAAAGGGTGTATGCGTTTTTTTCTGTATATATTCAAGAAAAGGGCATACACTTTCTTAGCCAAGCAAACAGGTGGGCACTGGAAGTCAATACTACAAAAGATATCACTTCGCATCAGTCAGAAGAGCCATCCTCATAAAGCGTAAACAACAGAAATGCAGGACAGGGCAAGGAGAAGAGGGAGCCCTGTGAGACTTATAGTGGAAATGTATATTGCCAACGGCCATTCTGGAGAAGTGTATTGTGTTTACTAAAGCATCTAAAAAATGAGCTACAGAGCATAGGGCACTTGCACTCATGGGCGTATATCTTGGGAAAAACAAAAATCGAGAGGACACAGGCACCCCAATGTTTACCCCTTCTCTGTTTAAAAGATCCTCGACTAGGATATAACTTAAATGTCTCTGGAGAGAAAAAATGGATAGAGATGTGGTACTTAGGTAGAGTGGAATATTATTCAGCCTGGAAATCAATGAAATATGGCCAGTTGTAACAACTCCGGAGGAGTTATGTATGATCATTCTAAGTGATAATTCAAAAAGAAAAAGACACATATCATAAGATATCACTTAAAGGTGGAATCCAAAATGGCTACACATGAAATAAATTACAAAACAAAAACATAGTCAAATATGTAGGAAACACGCATAAGGCTGCTAAACGGGAAAGGTGGGGAGGGGTGAGGCATCATCCAGGAGGTTGAAATTAGCAAAGATACCATTCCAAATACCAAACTGATAATCAACAAGGCCTACACGGTAGCTAAAAGAACTGCACTCAGCACACTCAAGTCACCGGAAAAGAATATATACGACTGGTAAGAATCTGAAAAAGAATTTACTGATGTCTCTCTGTACGTGAATCAAGTGGATGTACAGCAGCAAGAAACAGAGCTTTGAAAATCAGCTGTAACCAATATAGTAATAAATTGAAAAAAATAAACGACAGAGAGACAGAGAAAACCTCTTACAACTTTTCCTCAGGGACGGTGATGCAACATGGATTGAACACATCTAGACCCACAGCAGGATGAGACATAAGGCTGGAAACTGTTTGCACTAAGAGAAATGTGAGGTTGGGTGAGGAAATGCACACCCTTTAAAGTAATACTACCTGGTACCCATTCAATGGGTCCCAAATCTGCAGGTTCAAGGGATCTTCCTACATCTAAAACATGCATGGAAAACCCAGAGGACTGTACACCATGTGATCAGGAGATGTGTCTAAAATGCAGCTCTTTTATCCTCTCCTGGTGCTCCTGTTCACCATTCCAGCCACATTACTTAGAATCTCCCCACTTGGAGAATCAGCACATTTCAACTTCTGTTTCACACATTTTGCAAATTGTGAGGAGGATGAACGGGAAGAGGGGGAACCAATGAGAGAATAGTTGTAGGGGTTTGGACGGGCACATATCACTCTAATTTCCCATTAAGAATAAGAATTGAAAAAAGGCTCAGCCCACCTCGCCGGAGACAAAATAGGGCCTGAAGCAATCCTGCGGGTTTGAGGCCAGCTCACAAAAGAGCAACTTAAAAAATGGAGCTCAGGGTCACTGCAATTCACAAACCTGCAGAGTTATAAATGAAAACTAACGTCCAAAACTATGTTGAGGTAAGGCAAAGAAGAGGATCTGAATGCAAGACAGAATTGCAAGAAACAGATTTCAAGAGATAGATTGGACTCGTCTTTAAAGCACATGAAAAGAGGCAGAATTTCGACAATGATGCAGTTGGCCCAAAAGGGCGTATGCGTTTTTCCTGATTATATCCAGGAAAAAACGCATACGCACTTTATGGGCAACGAAGCAAGCAAGCAATGCAAATGTGCACAACAAAGAAGTCTCATTTCCCACCGGTCAAAAGGGCCATCCTAAAAAATTGTAAAAACCAGAAATGCAGGACAGACCATGGAGAACAGGGAGCCTTTATACGCTGATGGGCAGTGTGTGAACTGCCGAGAGCCACTCTGGAGAAGTGTATGGTGGTTCCTAAATCATCTAAAAAACAGAGCTACAGAGCATAGGACACTTCCAATCATGGGAATATATCTAGGGAAGTCTAAAAATCAACAAGACACAAGAACACCACAGTTTAGGGCTACTCTGTTTACAAGAACCTCAACTTCAGTACACCTTAAATATCCCAGGAAAGAGAACAATGGATAAAGAATATGTGATACTTATGTACAATGGAATATCTCTTCACCATGAAATCAATGTAATAAGGCTAGTAGAAGGATAAAGAGTGGATTTAGGTCCGACAATACTACTTGAAATAAGTCAAACAGAAAAAGAAACATATCATAAGATATCACTTATAGAGGGAGGGTAAATATGGCTGCACAAGAAAGGAATTACAGAACAGAACAGTGTCTCACATTTAGAAAACACACTTATGTCAGCTTAAGGGGAAAGGAGAGGTGGGGTGATGCATAAAACCAGAGTTTGAAATTAGCACAGATACCGTTCAATAAACCAAATAGATATTAGACAAGATCTACACCTTGCTCAATGAACTGGCCTCAACACACCTTATAAACCGCAGAGAAATATATCTGAGTAATAAGAATCTTAAAATCCATGTATTGATATATCTCCATAAGGGAATCAAGTGTGTGCAGAGCGGCACAAACACAGCAGTGAAAATGAGCTAAACCCCATTATAGAAATAAATTTTAAAAACAAAATGCAGAAACAATGAAAGAGAGAAAAATTCTTACAAAATTTGCTCAGGGGCTGTGATGCAACCTGGATTGACCACATATAAACCCACAGCTGGATAAGACATAAGGCTGGACACTTGGGGCTGAGAGGATTGGTGAGTTTTGGTGAGCAACTGCCAAAAGTTTAATGCAATACTTCATGCTACTCATTCCAAGGGTCCCAACAATCCAGGTTGAAGGGAATCTTCCTACAGCTAAACCATGCTTGGGAAACCCAGCGACTGGTATACCATATGATCGGGAAAGGTTTCTAAAACGCACCTCATTTTTCCTCTCCTGGGGCTCCGGATCGACATTCCAGCCACTTTACTAACAACATCCCCACATGGAGAGTCAATGCCTTTAAGTTCTGGTATCGCACAGTCTGCAGTTAGTGAGGAGGATGAATGGGAATAGGGGGAACCAGTGAGAAACAAGCTGTAGCGGTTTCAATGGGCACATGTCACTCTAATTTCACAACAGTAAGAAGAATAAACCAAAGGCACAGCAAGGTGCCCCAGAAGAAGAATAGGGCCTGAAGGAATCCTGTGGTTATGAGGCAAGATCACAAAAATATGAGCTGAAAAATGGAGCTAAGGGCCACTGCAATTCAAAAACGTGCAGAGTTATAAAGGCCAACTATTTTCAAAAACTATATTGAGGTAAGGCTATGAAGAGGCATTGAAAGCAAGGCAGAATTGCAGGAAACCTATTTCAGGAGGTAGACAGGAATTGCATTTAAAGAATAGGAAAAGAGGCAGAACGTCGACAATGATGCACTTGGCCAAAAAGGGCGTATGCGTTTTTTCCTGAATATATTCAGGAAAAAACGCATACGCGCTTTTTGCCGAACCAAGCAAGCTTGCAAAGGAAATCTGCACTACAATGAAGTCTCACTTCGCCCCGGTCCAAAGGGCCATCTGAAAAAAGTGTAAAATCCAGAAAGGCAGGACAGGCCATGGAGAACTGGGAGCCTTGTTATGGTGATGGGCGGGATGTAATTTGCCAACAGCCACTAGGGAGAAGTGTATGGTGTTTCCTGAAACATCTAAAAAACAAAGCAACAGAACCTAAGCCACTTCCACTTATGGTCCTATAGCTTAGGGAAATTAAAATCAAAAAAACACAGCCACCCAAATGTTTGGGACGGCTATGTTTACAAGAACCTCGTTTACGGTACAAGTTCAATATCGCAGAAAGCGAAAAATGGATAAAGAAGTTGTGGTACTTACGTACAATGCAATATCACTCAGCAATGAAATCTATGTCATCAGGCCCGTAGCAGCATAATGAGTGGATTCAGGTATGATGATTCTAACTGAAAAAAGTCACACAGAAAAAGAAACATCATAAGATATCACTAATACACGGAATGTAAACTTGGCTACAGAGGAACTGAATTACAAAACAGAACAGGGTCTCAAATTCAGAAAACCAACATATGCTTGCTTAAGGGGAAAGGTGAGTTGGTGTGCTGCATAAAACCAGAGATTGAAATGAGCACAGATAAAGTTCCTTAAGCCAAATATGTAATATACAAGAGCTACTCCTTGCTGAACGAAATGGACTCAACACCCCATATTAAACGCCTAAGAATGTACCTGACTACTAAGTATCTTAAAACCTATGGATTGCTATGTCTCCAAAAGAGAATCAACCGTGTGTACAGGGGCATAAACGCAGCAGTGATAGGATTGGAGAGGTTCGGTGAGCAAATGAAGACCCTTTGAAGTCATATTGCATGGTACCCATTCCACGGGTCTCAACTCTCCAGGTTTAAGGGATTCTTCCTTCAGTTAAAACATGCATGTGGAACACAGAGTATGATCAACCGTGTGATCGGGAGACGTGTTCAAATATGTCTCAGTTCTCGTCCCCTGGTACTCGGGTGCAACTTTCCAGATGCTTTACTAACACTCTCCCGACGTGGAGAGTCAGTGCCTTTAACCTCCTGTTTGGCACCGTTTGCAATTTCTGTGGAAGATAAACAGGAATAGGGAGGACCAATGAGAGACTAGATGGAGGTGTCTGGACGGGCAAATTTAACTCTCATTTCCCACCAGGAAGAGGAATTAACCAAAGGCTCAGCGTGCCATGCCGGAACCAGATTAGGGCCTGAAGCAATCCTGCGGTGTTGCGGCCAGCTCACAAGAAAGCGAGTTGAAGAAAGGAGCTCAGGGGCACTGTAATTCACAAACCTGCAGAGTTATAAATGACAGCTATCGTCCAAAAATATACTGAAATAAGGCTGCCAACAGGACTTCAAAGCGGGACAGAATTGCAGGAAACCGATTTCAGGAGGTAGACTGGAATTGCATTTAAAGCATAGGAAAAGAGGCAGAACGTCCACAATGAGGCACTTGGCCAAAAAGGGCGTATGCGTTTTTTCCTGAATATATTCAGGAAAAAACGCATACACCCTTTTTGGCCAACCAAGCAAGCTTGCAAAGGAAATCTGCACTACAATGAAGTCTCACTTCCCCCCGTTAAAAAGGGCCATCTGAAAAAAGTGTAAAATCCAGAAAGGCAGGACAGGCCATGGAGAACTGGGAGCCTTGTTATGCTGATGAGCGGGATGTAAATTGCCAACAGCCACTTGGGAGAAGTGTATGGTGTTTCCTGAAACATCTAAGAAACAAAGCAACAGAGCCTAGGGCACTTCCACTTATGGTCCTATAGCTTAGGGAAATTAAAATCAAAAAGACACAGCCACCCCAAAGTTTGGGACGGCTTTGTTTACAAGAACCTCGTTTACGGGACAAGTTCAATATCGCAGAAAGTGAAAAATGGATAAAGAAGTTGTGGTACTTATGTACAATGCAATATCACTCAGCAATGACATCTATGTCATCAGGTCCGTAGCAGCATAATGAGTGGATTCAGTTATGATGATTCTAACTGAAATAAGTCACACAGAAAAAGAAACATCATAAGATATCACTAATACACGGAATGTGAACTTGGCTACACATGAACTGAATTACAAAACAGAACAGGGTCTCATGTTTAGAAAACCAACTTATGCTTGCTTAAGGGGGAAGGTGAGTTGTGGTGCTGCATAAAAGCAGAGTTTGAAATTAGCACAGATACCGTTCCATAAGCTAAATATGTAATAGACAAGACCTACCCCTTGCTCAACAAAATGGACTCAACAATGAGGTATCACCTCACACCTACCTGGTAGAATGGGCATCATCAGAAAATCTACAAACAAAAAATGCTGGAAATGTGTGGAGAAAAGGAACCCTCTTCCACTATTGTTGGGAATATAAATTGATACAGTCACTATGGACAACAATATGGAGTTTCTTAAGAAACTAACAGTAGAATTACCATATGATACAGCAATCCCAGTTCTGGACATATACCCAGACAAAACCATAAATCAAAAAGAGACATTCACCGCAATGTTCATTGTATCACTCTTTACAATATCGAGGTAATGGAAGCAACCTAAATGCCCACAGACAGACGAATGCATAAAGCTGTGGTACATATATAAAATGGAATATTACTAAGCCATGAAAAGGAATGAAATTAGGTCATTTGTAGAGACGTCGATGGATCTAGAGACTGTCATACAGAGTGAAGTACGTCAGAAAGAGAAAAACAAATCTTGTATATTCATGCATATATGTGGAACCTAGAAAAACTGTACAGATTAACCATTTTGCAAGGCATAAATAGAGCAACAGATGTAGACAACAAACGTATGGACAACAAGGGGGGAAAGCTGTTGGGGGGGTTGGTGGTGGGAGGAGTTGAGAGACTGGGATTGGCATGTATACATTTATATGTATAAAATAGATAACCAATAAGAACCTGCTGTATAAAAATATAAAATAAAATTCAAAATTAAAAAGAAATAAAATTTAAAAAATAAAACAGAAAAAACAATTATTCCCTTCATATACATGTATTTATATGAATAAATTATTTCCATGCTTATATCTGTAAATACAAAAAAGAGGAATAAAATCTACCTTGAACCAAAAACGAAAAAGAGAAAAAAAACACAGAACCCACCAGTTCCACAGAGGAAAACCGTATCAGGGCACTTGCTCCAGTTGTAAACAATTCTGAAGTTGGTCAGTGGTGGGGAATCGTCTCCCATTCAGCCAGCAGCCCCCACGCAACAAGCGTCCTCATTGGAAAGCTGGGGCACCATGCCGAGGCATCTGTGAGTAAACGTGAGCTGAGCCCCAGGCCAGTTGCTGCTGAACTATTCCCACCCGTCCCAGGTAAAACACCTGAATATATACAAGGACTTGAAAGCGTAGAGGAAGGGCCATAGAGCCACACGAGTGACAGCATGCCGGCCGACTTGGTGCCTGCAGGCCAGCCAGGATGGTCCTGGCCCTGGGTGCTCTTCTGGAAGATTTCCATTTCCCTGCCTGAGATACCCGTCCTGTCCCTGCCCCCACTGCTTTTTTCCTTCCTCACCTCTGCCCAGGGAGAAATTCCAGCAGCAGGTATGGGTGACACATCCTCTTCTTTAGCAGGTGGCAGCCTGGCAACTGCTGCAGAAAGTCCAGCAGAGCCCCACTCACACTGGGCCACCCACAAAGCCGTGGCCTCTCACTCCCTCCCACCAGCCCAGCCCCGAGACTGCTGACAGGGCAGAGAAAATGGCATCAGGCACGGCTGCAGGGCCTCTTGCTGCCTGGAGTGGTATTTATATTGATCTCAACCCAGGCACACCTGGGGAGGGCTGGCTGGCACGGTAAGGCTGCCCAGGTCAGCCAATCATCACCCCTCAGGGGCTCACAGTTGCAGAAAATGGAACTTGCTGAACCGGCCAGGTCCAAGGAACAGGTGTGGGCTCCTGAGAGTCAGGATAGACAAGGGGCTGCAGCTTTGGCTTGTTTTCTAATCATTTTATCTGGCCCATGAGTGGGAGACAACTTCAAGAAAACCCTCTCCTAATGAGAGGAACCCAGGAGTCAGGGAGAGGAGGGGTGGGTGGTGGTTGGAGACAGAGGCCTGGTGCCCCGGGTGCAGTGGAAGTCTCTGGAAGACCAGGTGGAGGGAGGCCGCACAGAGTGATGCCCAGGGTCACAGACCTGTTGCAGCTGCTGTTTGTTAGTTCAAGTCCTGCTCTGAGGTGCTCTGTGTCAGCTCTGAGCGACAGGTGACCTGGGGGTGCTCTGCAATGAGGGCTATGTGCATGGTTCCTGTGTGCCCAGCCCTGCCACGGTACCTGCAAGGGTAGCTCTGTATCCTGGGAGGGGCCTGACCACGAGAGCCCTGTGGGCTGGGGTGGGGGTGGGGTACCTGCCCAGGTGAGCTCCATATTCTGGGATTGGTCTGACCATGAGAGCCCCATGGGCTGCTGGGGACCTGGTAAAGGATGTCAGGACAGTCAGTGAAGCCACCGAGGATATACCTCCAGCTGCTCCTAATTCCTACACCCTGCTGGTCATTCTACCAACCACCAGGACATGGTATTCTGTATTAGTCTTCAATGATGCCTTCTTTTGTATTCCATTAGTCCCAGAGTCACAAGAAATTTTGGCTTGTGAGTGGCAGGACTCAACATACAACTAAAACAATACTTCCGGGCCGTCTTGCCCCAAGGGTGCAAAAATTCCCACACCATCTTTGGGGAAAGCTTAGCTAAAGACCTAAAAGTTCTACCTCTGGAAAAGGAAACCCTCCTTCAGTACGCAGACGACATTCTGATCGCCAGCCGTACTAGGGAGGCCTCTGAACTACCAAGCCAATAAAGGATAGAAGTTGTCCGAGAAAAAGCTCAAATATCACAGACTGCGGTGACCTGCCTGGGCTTCGTTCTCACAGAAGGTCAGAGAAGCCCATCCCAGGAAAGGGAAGAAACCATTTTCAGCCTTACCCCTTTCTAAAACTAGAAGACAGCTTAGGGGTTCCTGGGGAGGCCAGTGTTTGCTGCTTCTGGATCCCTAACTACAGTCTACTAGGTGGGCCTCTATATGAAACACTGAAAGGAAAAGATGATGATCCTTTTGTATAGAATCCAGAAGTGGCCTTTCAAGAATGGAAAGAGCAGTCAATTCAGACCCTTGCCCTGGAACTCCCTAATTTAGCTAAACCCTTTGACCTTTACATTCCCGGTGAAAGGTGAATCGCCATTGGAGAATTAGTGCAAAAACTGGGACCACTTGAAATGGAACAATGCAAGAATGCCATCCAGGTAGGATAAACTACGGGCACCAAGGGGCTTGGCCCACTGCCACATCTGGCCAAGATACTGGCGGTATCTAAAAACCTGGAAATCAGCAGCCCAAAAGGCCACCTCCCTCCTAAGGGAAAAGGACCCCACGTGGTGATCCTAACCACCAACCATGCCCTGAAGTTGCAGGGTTCGATCCGTGGGCACACCAACCTCGAGTGAGGAGGCCCTCCAACTCCAACATCCAGAGAGATAACCGGGGGCAACAGGGCACCATGACGACTCATGTGAAGATCACTTGACCTGGAGTTTCTCTCATAAAACAACAAGAGTGTGTCCCAAAAGAGTAGACTACTGCTTGCAGGACTTACTGCACGCAGAGGGGAGCTAATAATCTTGGCGGGGGAACCGTATATCACACTGTCACCATAGAAAAGCCTACAGACACCGTGATGATGGTGGCCAATAAGACCGGCTGGACTCCTGTTTACTTCAAAAGGCTGTTGACTCAGTGGCCATCATGGTCCTTGATCACCACTGACCCTGGACTGTCTGGGAGTTGAGCGGGCAGGGCTCTGACACCTGGTGCTGTTTGTATGTTAATTCAGGGGCCTAATTGAAGAAAGCGCAGACTACTGGTCAGAGCATCTAGGCTGGCAGAAACGGTCAGCCTAAGGTGGCCGAACAAATGTGGGGCGGGGTGAAACCGGCCCCCACAGCGTCTCTGCACATCTCTTTCCTGGACCCTTAAAGGTCATTAGAATCTATAACACTTCCAATGCTGGTGCTCAGGTGGACGAGCAGGGAGGCAGGGGGCCTGGGGACAATCAACGTCACCTGGAGGCTGCTGGGGAGAAGCTCTGACCCTCGCCCCCGGGTATGAGGGCTCCCAACTCAGCACTCAGCAGTTACAGAAGAAGGGTCTGCACCCTCAGCACTCCAAGAATGAGGAACGGGACAAAAGGCAGAGGAGGGGTTTGTCCCCAGCAAAGCCCATTAAAAATCCCTGGGAGATAAAAATAGAATCTGGGCAATAAAGTCAAGTCTAACCTTTTTTATCCTTTGTGCTTTGTCTAATTTCATGTGCTCCTAGGGTCCCGCATGCAGAGGTTCCACACCCGGCACTTCAGACCAGATTTCCTAGTGCAGAATGGCTGGGACGACACCTCAGCTCCTGGGGCCCAGTGCAGACTCCGCGATATAGAGCCTGAGCTGCAGCCAACCCGGCCCTCGAGAGCTCCGCCCCCTCCCTCCCACTGACTCTGACAGGATCTCTACACAACAGCCCAGCCCACAGCCCACGGGGTAGTGCATGCTCTCACCTCTCCATTCTCTGATCAAAATATAAAGTTTCCTTTGCTTGTGAACCAAACTCAGTCTCGATCTGTTGGCCCCAATGACACTGGGCAGGGGGACACTTGTTGGGGTCCACTCTGGAGGATCAGTAACAGAAATTGAGACTATTGTAACCTCAATGAACAGACGTGTGAGCCAAACTGTAGTTAACATAGAACAGTGTATAAGGCTCGGGTAAAATAAGATGTTTCTAACACTTCCATTTGATATTTCCATCACTTTATTATAAGCAAGTTCAGTGAAAAGGTTTGTCTTATTTGTCAGGTCAATATTAGAGAAACGAAGTGATTTCTTTCCAAGGATGTACATCTAATAATCTTGGTTAAAGCTTCAATCTTGTTTTAAATGCTTTTCCATTGAAAATGATACCTCTCTTTCAGCTCCCCCATTTCTGAGAAGTATAAAATCTTATAATTTATTATTACCAAAGGGGAAAGGTGGGAGGAGGGATAAATTAACAGTTTGGGATTAACACATACACACTGCTATGTATAAAATAGATCATCAACAAGGAACTACTGTATAGCACAGGGAACTACACTCAACATTTTGCAATAACCTATAAGGGGAAATAATCTGGAAAAGAATAGATATTTTTATTGTCATTGTCATCTATCAATGACAGTTAAAGTGTAACCTAAGGGAAGCTGGTGGTGAGTGCTTCTGACCCTGAAGACTTCAATCATCTAAAGTTTGGACTCTGCCTACTTCCCAAGGCCCTTAATGAACATATGTTTAGCTGTAGCTTAAAAAATTCCCCAGTTTGGGTTTCGGGCAGTCACTGATTTTGAAAAAGCCCTGGTGTTCTCCTTACATGAATGGGACTCTTCCTACTGCTAAAACATGTCTGTCACACCCAGAGGATGGTATACCGTCTGATCGGGAAGAGTTTGGAAAAGGCATCTCATCTCCTCATCTCCTGGTGCTCGGGTTCACCCCTCCAGCGTCTTTACTAACAGTCTCCCCACTTGGAGATGTCAGCACTGTCAACATCCTGTTGCGTACAGTTTGGAATTTGTCCAGAGGATGAAGCGGAAGGATGAGGAACAATGAGAGACAAGTCCTAGGTGTTCAGACAGGCACATGTCACTCTAATTTCCAATCAGGAAGACGAATTGACCAAAGGCTAGGGTTGCCCATGGAAACAGTATAAGGCTTGAGGAAATCCCGCTGCTTTGTGGCCAGTTCCCATAAACACAAGTTGAACAATGGAACTCAGGGGCAGTAAAATTCACGAAACTGCAGAGTTGAAAATATCCATCACTGAAAAATGTCTTGAGGAAAGTCAGAGAAAAGGACTTGTAAGCAAGGGAGAATGGCAGGAAAGGGATCTGAGGAGGTAGAAAGGACTCGCCATTAAGCACGAGAAAAGGAGCTGAACATTGCCAACATTGCAGTTGGCCAAAAAGGGTGTATGCGTTTTTTTCTGTATATATTCAAGAAAAGGGCATACACTTTCTTAGCCAAGCAAACAGGTGGGCACTGGAAGTCAATACTACAAAAGATATCACTTCGCATCAGTCAGAAGAGCCATCCTCATAAAGCGTAAACAACAGAAATGCAGGACAGGGCAAGGAGAAGAGGGAGCCCTGTGAGACTTATAGTGGAAATGTATATTGCCAACGGCCATTCTGGAGAAGTGTATTGTGTTTACTAAAGCATCTAAAAAATGAGCTACAGAGCATAGGGCACTTGCACTCATGGGCGTATATCTTGGGAAAAACAAAAATCGAGAGGACACAGGCACCCCAATGTTTACCCCCTCTCTGTTTAAAAGATCCTCGACTAGGATATAACTTAAATGTCTCTGGAGAGAAAAAATGGATAGAGATGTGGTACTTAGGTAGAGTGGAATATTATTCAGCCTGGAAATCAATGAAATATGGCCAGTTGTAACAACTCCGGAGGAGTTATGTATGATCATTCTAAGTGATAATTCAAAAAGAAAAAGACACATATCATAAGATATCACTTAAAGGTGGAATCCAAAATGGCTACACATGAAATAAATTACAAAACAAAAACATAGTCAAATATGTAGGAAACACGCATAAGGCTGCTAAACGGGAAAGGTGGGGAGGGGTGAGGCATCATCCAGGAGGTTGAAATTAGCAAAGATACCATTCCAAATACCAAACTGATAATCAACAAGGCCTACACAGTAGCTAAAAGAACTGCACTCAGCACACTCAAGTCACCGGAAAAGAATATATACGACTGGTAAGAATCTGAAAAAGAATTTACTGATGTCTCTCTGTACGTGAATCAAGTGGATGTACAGCAGCAAGAAACAGAGCTTTGAAAATCAGCTGTAACCAATATGGTAATAAATTGAAAAAAATAAACGACAGAGAGACAGAGAAAACCTCTTACAACTTTTCCTCAGGGACGGTGATGCAACATGGATTGAACACATCTAGACCCACAGCAGGATGAGACATAAGGCTGGAAACTGTTTGCACTAAGAGAAATGTGAGGTTGGGTGAGGAAATGCACACCCTTTAAAGTAATACTACCTGGTACCCATTCAATGGGTCCCAAATCTGCAGGTTCAAGGGATCTTCCTACAGCTAAAACATGCATGGAAAACCCAGAGGACTGTACACCATGTGATCAGGAGATGTGTCTAAAATGCAGCTCTTTTATCCTCTCCTGGTGCTCCTGTTCACCATTCCAGCCACATTACTTAGAATCTCCCCACTTGGAGAATCAGCACATTTCAACTTCTGTTTCACACATTTTGCAAATTGTGAGGAGGATGAACGGGAAGAGGGGGAACCAATGAGAGAATAGTTGTAGGGGTTTGGACGGGCACATATCACTCTAATTTCCCATTAAGAATAAGAATTGAAAAAAGGCTCAGCCCACCTCGCCGGAGACAAAATAGGGCCTGAAGCAATCCTGCGGGTTTGAGGCCAGCTCACAAAAGAGCAACTTAAAAAATAGAGCTCAGGGTCACTGCAATTCACAAACCTGCAGAGTTATAAATGAAAACTAACGTCCAAAACTATGTTGAGGTAAGGCAAAGAAGAGGATCTGAATGCAAGACAGAATTGCAAGAAACAGATTTCAAGAGATAGATTGGACTCGTCTTTAAAGCACATGAAAAGAGGCAGAATTTCGACAATGATGCAGTTGGCCCAAAAGGGCGTATGCGTTTTTCCTGATTATATCCAGGAAAAAACGCATACGCACTTTATGGGCAACGAAGCAAGCAAGCAATGCAAATGTGCACAACAAAGAAGTCTCATTTCCCACCAGTCAAAAGGGCCATCCTAAAAAATTGTAAAAACCAGAAATGCAGGACAGACCATGGAGAACAGGGAGCCTTTATACGCTGATGGGCAGTGTGTGAACTGCCGAGAGCCACTCTGGAGAAGTGTATGGTGGTTCCTAAATCATCTAAAAAACAGAGCTACAGAGCATAGGACACTTCCAATCATGGGAATATATCTAGGGAAGTCTAAAAATCAACAAGACACAAGAACACCACAGTTTAGGGCTACTCTGTTTACAAGAACCTCAACTTCAGTACACCTTAAATATCCCAGGAAAGAGAACAATGGATAAAGAATATGTGATACTTATGTACAATGGAATATCTCTTCACCATGAAATCAATGTAATAAGGCTAGTAGAAGGATAAAGAGTGGATTTAGGTCCGACAATACTACTTGAAATAAGTCAAACAGAAAAAGAAACATATAAGATATCACTTATAGAGGGAGGGTAAATATGGCTGCACAAGAAATGAATTACAGAACAGAACAGTGTCTCACATTTAGAAAACACACTTATGTCAGCTTAAGGGGAAAGGAGAGGTGGGGTGATGCATAAAACCAGAGTTTGAAATTAGCACAGATACCGTTCAATAAACCAAATAGATATTAGACAAGATCTACACCTTGCTCAATGAACTGGCCTCAACACACCTTATAAACCGCAGAGAAATATATCTGAGTAATAAGAATCTTAAAATCCATGTATTGATATATCTCCATAAGGGAATCAAGTGTGTGCAGAGCGGCACAAACACAGCAGTGAAAATGAGCTAAACCCCATTATAGAAATAAATTTTAAAAACAAAATGCAGAAACAATGAAAGAGAGAAAAATTCTTACAAAATTTGCTCAGGGGCTGTGATGCAACCTGGATTGACCACATATAAACCCACAGCTGGATAAGACATAAGGCTGGACACTTGGGGCTGAGAGGATTGGTGAGTTTTGGTGAGCAACTGCCAAAAGTTTAATGCAATACTTCATGCTACTCATTCCAAGGGTCCCAACAATCCAGGTTGAAGGGAATCTTCCTACAGCTAAACCATGCTTGGGAAACCCAGCGACTGGTATACCATATGATCGGGAAAGGTTTCTAAAACGCACCTCATTTTTCCTCTCCTGGGGCTCCGGATCGACATTCCAGCCACTTTACTAACAACATCCCCACATGGAGAGTCAATGCCTTTAAGTTCTGGTATCGCACAGTCTGCAGTTAGTGCGGAGGATGAATGGGAATAGGGGGAACCAGTGAGAAACAAGCTGTAGCGGTTTCAATGGGCACATGTCACTCTAATTTCACAACAGTAAGAAGAATAAACCAAAGGCACAGCAAGGTGCCCCAGAAGAAGAATAGGGCCTGAAGGAATCCTGTGGTTATGAGGCAAGATCACAAAAATATGAGCTGAAAAATGGAGCTAAGGGCCACTGCAATTCAAAAACGTGCAGAGTTATAAAGGCCAACTATTTTCAAAAACTATATTGAGGTAAGGCTATGAAGAGGCATTGAAAGCAAGGCAGAATTGCAGGAAACCTATTTCAGGAGGTAGACAGGAATTGCATTTAAAGAATAGGAAAAGAGGCAGAACGTCGACAATGATGCACTTGGCCAAAAAGGGCGTATGCGTTTTTTCCTGAATATATTCAGGAAAAAACGCATACGTGCTTTTTGCCGAACCAAGCAAGCTTGCAAAGGAAATCTGCACTACAATGAAGTCTCACTTCGCCCCGGTCCAAAGGGCCATCTGAAAAAAGTGTAAAATCCAGAAAGGCAGGACAGGCCATGGAGAACTGGGAGCCTTGTTATGGTGATGGGCGGGATGTAATTTGCCAACAGCCACTAGGGAGAAGTGTATGGTGTTTCCTGAAACATCTAAAAAACAAAGCAACAGAACCTAAGCCACTTCCACTTATGGTCCTATAGCTTAGGGAAATTAAAATCAAAAAAACACAGCCACCCAAATGTTTGGGACGGCTATGTTTACAAGAACCTCGTTTACGGTACAAGTTCAATATCGCAGAAAGCGAAAAATGGATAAAGAAGTTGTGGTACTTACGTACAATGCAATATCACTCAGCAATGAAATCTATGTCATCAGGCCCGTAGCAGCATAATGAGTGGATTCAGGTATGATGATTCTAACTGAAAAAAGTCACACAGAAAAAGAAACATCATAAGATATCACTAATACACGGAATGTAAACTTGGCTACAGAGGAACTGAATTACAAAACAGAACAGGGTCTCAAATTCAGAAAACCAACATATGCTTGCTTAAGGGGAAAGGTGAGTTGGTGTGCTGCATAAAACCAGAGATTGAAATGAGCACAGATAAAGTTCCTTAAGCCAAATATGTAATATACAAGAGCTACTCCTTGCTGAACGAAATGGACTCAACACCCCATATTAAACGCCTAAGAATGTACCTGACTACTAAGTATCTTAAAACCTATGGATTGCTATGTCTCCAAAAGAGAATCAACCGTGTGTACAGGGACATAAACGCAGCAGTGATAGGATTGGAGAGGTTCGGTGAGCAAATGAAGACCCTTTGAAGTCATATTGCATGGTACCCATTCCACGGGTCTCAACTCTCCAGGTTTAAGGGATTCTTCCTTCAGTTAAAACATGCATGTGGAACCCAGAGTATGATCAACCGTGTGATCGGGAGACGTGTTCAAATATGTCTCAGTTCTCGTCCCCTGGTACTCGGGTGCAACTTTCCAGACGCTTTACTAACACTCTCCCGACGTGGAGAGTCAGTGCCTTTAACCTCCTGTTTGGCACCGTTTGCAATTTCTGCGGAAGATAAACAGGAATAGGGAGGACCAATGAGAGACTAGATGGAGGTGTCTGGACGGGCAAATTTAACTCTCATTTCCCACCAGGAAGAGGAATTAACCAAAGGCTCAGCGTGCCATGCCGGAACAAGATTAGGGCCTGAAGCAATCCTGTGGAGTTGCGGCCAGCTCACAAGACAACGAGTTGAAGAAAGGGGCTCAGGGGCACTGTAATTCACAAACCTGCAGAATTATAAATGACAGCTATCATCAAAAAATATCCTGAAGTAAGGCTGCCAAGAGGACTTGAAAGCAGGGCAGAATTGCAGGAAACCGATTTCAGGAGGTAGACTGGAATTGCATTCAAAGCATAGGAAAAGAGGCAGAACGTCGACAATAATGCACTTGGCCAAAAAAGGCGTATGCGTTTTTTCCTGAATATATCCAGGAAAAAACGCATACGCACATTTTGGCCAACCAAGCAAGCTTGCAAAGGAAATCTGCACTACAATGAAGTCTCTCTTCCCACCGGACAAAAGGGCCATTTGAAAAAAGTGTAAAATCCAGAAAGGCAGGAGAGGCCATGGAGAACTGGGAGCTTTGTTATGCTGATGGGCGGGATGTAAATTGCCAACAGCCACTCGGGAGAAGTGTATGGTGTTTCCTGAAACATCTAAAAAACAAAGCAACAGACCCTAGGGCACTTCCACTTATGGTCCTATAGCTTAGGGAAATTAAAATAAAAAAGACACAGCCACCCCAAAGTTTGGGACGGCTCTGTTTACAAGAACCGCGTTTACGGGACAAGTTCAATATCGCAGAAAGTGAAAGATGGATAAAGAAGTTGTGGTACTTACGTACAATGCAGTATCACTCAGCAATGAAATCTATGTCATCAGGCCCGTAGCAGCATAATGAGTGGATTCAGGTATGATGATTCTAACTGAAATAAGTCACACAGAAAAAGAAACATCATAAGATATCACTAATACACGGAATGTAAACTTGGCTACACAGGAACTGGATTAAAAAAGAGAACAGGGTCTCAAATTCAGAAAACCAACATATGCTTGCTTAAGGGGAAAGGTGAGTTGGGGTGCTGCATAAAACCAGAGATTGAAATGAGCACAGATAAAGTTCCTTAAGCCAAATATGTAATAGACAAGTGCTACTCCTTGCTCAACGAAATGGACTCAACACCCCATATTAAACGCCAAAGAATGTTCCTGACTAGTAAGTACCTTAAAACCTATGGATCACTATGTCTCCAAAAGAGAATCAAGCGTGTGTACAGGGGAATAAACGCAGCAGTGATAGGATTGGAGAGTTTCGGTGAGCAAATGAAGACCCTTTGAAGTCATATTGCATGGTACCCATTCCACGGGTCTCAACGCTCCAGGTTTAAGGGATTCTTCCTTCAGCTAAAGCATGCATGTGGAAACCAGAGTATGATCAACCGTGTGATCGGGAGACGTGTTCCAATATGTCTCAGTTCTCATCCCCTGGTACTCGGGTGCAACATTCCAGACGCTTTACTAACACTCTCCCGACTTGGAGAGTCAGTGCCTTTAACCTCCTGTTTGGGCCAGTTTGCAATTTCTGCGGAAGATGAACAGGAATAGGGAGAACCAATGAGAGACTAGCTGGAGGTGTCTGGACGGGCAAATTTAACTCTCATTTCCCACCAGGAAGAGGAATTAACCAAAGGCTCAGCGTGCCGTGCCGGAACCAGATTAGGGCCTGAAGCAATCCTGCGGTGTTGCGGCCAGCTCACAAGAAAGCGAGTTGAAGAAAGGAGCTCAGGGGCACTGTAATTCACAAACCTGCAGAGTTATAAAAGACAGTTATAACCCAAAAATATACTGAAGTAAGGCTGCCAAGAGGACTTGAAAGTGGGGCAGAATTGCAGGAAACTGATTTCAGGAGGTAGACTGGAATTGCATTTAAAGCATAGGAAAAGAGGCAGAACGTCCACAATGATGCACTTGGCCAAAAAGGGCGTATGCGTTTTTTCCTGAATATATTCCTGAATATATTCAGGAAAAAACGCATACGCACTTTTTGGCCAACCAAGCAAGCTTGCAAAGGAAATCTGCACTACAATGAAGTCTCACTTCCCCCCGGTCAAAAGGGCCATCTGAAAAAAGTGTAAAATCCAGAAAGGCAGGACAGGCCATGGAGAACTGGGAGCCTTGTTATGCTGATGGGCAGGTTGTAAATTGCCAACAGACACTTGGGAGAAGTGTATGGTGTTTCCTGAAACATCTGAAAAACAAAGCAACAGAGCCTAGGGCACTTTCACATATGGTCCTATAGCTTAGGGAAATTAAAATGAAAAAGACACAGCCACCCCAAAGTTTGGGACGGCTCTGTTTACAAGAACCACATTTACGGGACAAGTTCAACATCGCAGAAAGTGAAAAATGGATAAAGAAGTTTTGGTATTTACGTACAATGCAATATCACTCAGCAATGAAATCTATGTCATCAGGCCCGTAGCAGCATAATGAGTGGATTCAGGTATGATGATTCTAACTGAAATAAGTCATACAGAAAAAGAAACATCATAAGTTATCACTAATACACGGAATGTAAACTTGGCTACACAGTAACTGGATTACAAAAGAGAACAGGGTCTCAAATTTAGAAAACTAACTTATGCTTGCTTAAGGGGAAAGGTGAGTTGGGGTGCTGCATAAAACCAGAGATTGAAATGAGCACAGATAAAGTTCCTTAAGCCAAATATGTAATAGACAAGAGCTACTCCTTGCTCAACGAAATGGACACAACACCCCATATTAAACGCCTAAGAATGTACCTGACTAGTAAGTATCTTAAAACCTATGGATCGCTATGTCTCCAAAAGAGAATCAAGCGTGTGTACAGGGGCATAAACGCAGCAGTGATAGGATTGGAGAGGTTCGGTGAGCAAATGAAGACCCTTTGAAGTCATATTGCATGGTACCCATTCCACGGGTCTCAACGCTACAGGTTTAAGGGATTCTTCCTTCAGCTAAATCATTCATGTGGAACCCAGAGTATGATCAACCGTGTGATCGGGAGACGTGTTCCAATATGTCTCAGTTCTCCTCCCCTGGTACTTGGGTGCAACATTCCAGACGCTTTACCTACACTCTCCCGACTTGGAGAGTTAGTGTCTTTAACCTCCTGTTTGTCCCAGTTTGCAATTTCTGCGGAAAATGAACAGGAATAGGGAGAACCAATGAGAGACTAGCTGGAGGTGTCTGGACGGGCAATTTTAACTCTCATTTCCCACCACGAAGAGGAATTAACCAAAGGCTCAGCGTGCCGTGCCGGAACCAGATTAGGGCCTAAAGCAATCCTGCGGTATTGCAGCTAGCTCACAAGAAAGTGAGTTGAAGAAAGGAGCTCAGGGGCACTGTAATTCACAAACCTGCAGAGTTATAAATGACAGCTATCGTCCAAAAATATACTGAAGTAAGGCTGCCAAGAGGACTTGAAAGCGGGGCAGAATTGCAGGAAACAGATTTCAGGAGGTAGACTGGAATTGCATTTAAAGTATAGGAAAAGAGGCAGAACGTAGAAAATGATGCACTTGGCCAAAAAGAGCGTATGAGTTTTTTCCTGAATATATTCAGAAAAAAACACATACGCCCTTTTTGGCTAACCAAGCAAGCTTGCAAAGGAAATCTGCACTACAATGAAGTCTCACTTCTCCCCGGTCAAAAGGGCCATCTGAAAAAAGTGTAAAATCCAGAAAGGCAGGACAGGCCATGGAGAACTGGGAGCCTTGTTATGCTGATGGGCGGGATAAAAATTGCCAACAGCCACTCAGGAGAAGTGTATGGTGTTTCCTGAAACATCTAAAAAACAAACCAACAGAGCCTAGGGCACTTCCACATATGGTCCTATAGCTTAGGGAAATTAAAATCAAAAAGACACAGCCACTCCAAAGTTTGGGACGGCTCTGTTTACAAGAAACTCGTTTACGGGACAAGTTCAATATCGCAGAAAGTGAAAAATGGATAAAGAATTTGTGGTACTTACGTACAATGCAATATCACTCAGCAATGAAATCTATCTCATCAGGCCCGTAGCAGCATAATGAGTGGATTCAGGTATGATGATTCTAACTGAAATAAGTCACACAGAAAAAGAAACATCATAAGATATCTCTAATACACGGAATGTAAACTTGGCTACACAGGAACTGGATTACAAAAGAGAACAGGGTGTCAAATTTAGAAAACCAACTTATGCTTGCTTAAGGGGAAAGGTGAGTTGGGGTGCTGCATACAACCAGAGATTGAAATGAGCACAGATAAAGTTCTTTAAGCCAAAACTGTAATAGACAAGAGCTACTCCTTGCTCAACGAAATGGACTCAACACCCCATATTAAACGCCTAAGAATGTAGCTGACTAGAAAGTATCTTAAAAGCTATGGATTGCTATGTCTCCGAAAGAGAATCAAGCGTGTGTACAGGGGCATAAACGCAGCAGTGATAGGATTGGAGAGGTTCGGTGAGCAAACGAAGACCCTTTGAAGTCGTATTGCATGGTACTCATTCCACGGGTCTCAACTCTCCAGGTTTAAGGGATTCTTCCTTCAGCTAAATCATTCATGTGGAACCCAGAGTATGATCAACCGTGTGATCGGGAGACGTGTTCCAATATGTCTCAGTTCTCGTCCCCTGGTACTTGGGTGCAACATTCCAGACGCTTTACCTACACTCTCCCGACTTGGAGAGTCAGTGTCTTTAACCTCCTGTTTGTCCCAGTTTGCAATTTCTGCGGAAAATGAACAGGAATAGGGAGAACCAATGAGAGACTAGCTGGAGGTGTCTGGACGGGCAAATTTAACTCTCATTTCCCACCACGAAGAGGAATTAACCAAAGGCTCAGCGTGCCGTGCCGGAACCAGATTAGGGCCTAAAGCAATCCTGCGGTATTGCAGCTAGCTCACAAGAAAGTGAGTTGAAGAAAGGAGCTCAGGGGCACTGTAATTCACAAACCTGCAGAGTTATAAATGACAGCTATCGTCCAAAAATATACTGAAGTAAGGCTGCCAAGAGGACTTGAAAGCGGGGCAGAATTGCAGGAAACAGATTTCAGGAGGTAGACTGGAATTGCATTTAAAGTATAGGAAAAGAGGCAGAACGTAGAAAATGATGCACTTGGCCAAAAAGAGCGTATGAGTTTTTTCCTGAATATATTCAGAAAAAAACACATACGCCCTTTTTGGCCAACCAAGCAAGCTTGCAAAGGAAATCTGCACTACAATGAAGTCTCACTTCCCCCCGGTCAAAAGGGCCATCTGAAAAAAGTGTAAAATCCAGAAAGGCAGGACAGGCCATGGAGAACTGGGAGCCTTGTTATGCTGATGGGCGGGATAAAAATTGCCAACAGCCACTCAGGAGAAGTGTATGGTGTTTCCTGAAACATCTAAAAAACAAAGCAACAGAGCCTAGGGCACTTCCACATATGGTCCTATAGCTTAGGGAAATTAAAATCAAAAAGACACAGCCACTCCAAAGTTTGGGACGGCTCTGTTTACAAGAAACTCGTTTACGGGACAAGTTCAATATCGCAGAAAGTGAAAAATGGATAAAGAATTTGTGGTACTTACGTACAATGCAATATCACTCAGCAATGAAATCTATCTCATCAGGCCCGTAGCAGCATAATGAGTGGATTCAGGTATGATGATTCTAACTGAAATAAGTCACACAGAAAAAGAAACATCATAAGATATCTCTAATACACGGAATGTAAACTTGGCTACACAGGAACTGGATTACAAAAGAGAACAGGGTGTCAAATTTAGAAAACCAACTTATGCTTGCTTAAGGGGAAAGGTGAGTTGGGGTGCTGCATACAACCAGAGATTGAAATGAGCACAGATAAAGTTCTTTAAGCCAAAACTGTAATAGACAAGAGCTACTCCTTGCTCAACGAAATGGACTCAACACCCCATATTAAACGCCTAAGAATGTAGCTGACTAGAAAGTATCTTAAAAGCTATGGATTGCTATGTCTCCGAAAGAGAATCAAGCGTGTGTACAGGGGCATAAACGCAGCAGTGATAGGATTGGAGAGGTTCGGTGAGCAAACGAAGACCCTTTGAAGTCGTATTGCATGGTACTCATTCCACGGGTCTCAACTCTCCAGGTTTAAGGGATTCTTCCTTCAGCTGAAACATGCATGTGGAACCCAGAGTATGATCAACCATGTGATCAGGAGACGTGTTCAAATATGTCTCAGTTTTCGTCCCCTGGTACTCGGGTGCAACATTCCAGACGCTTTACCTACACTCTTCTGACTTGGAGAGTCAGTGCCTTTAACCTCCTGTTTGGCGCGGTTTGCAATTTCTGTGGAAGATGAACAGGAATAGGGAGAACCAATGAGAGACTAGCTGGAGGTGTCTGGGAGGGGAAATTTAACTCTCATTTCCCACCAGGAAGAGGAATTAACCAAAGGCTCAGCGTGCCGTGCCAGAACATGACTAGGGCCTGAAGCAATCCTGCTGTGTTGCGGCCAGCTCACAACAAACCGAGTTAAAGAAAGGAGCTCAGGGGCACTGTAATTCACAAACCTGCAGAGTTATAAATAACAGCTATCGTCCAAAAATATACTGAAGTAAGGCTGCCAAGAGGACTTGAAAGCGGGGCACAATTGCAGGAAACCAATTTTAGGAGGTACACTGGAATTGCATTTAAAGCATAGGAAAAGAGGCAAAACGTCGACAATGATGCACTTGGCCAAAAAGGGCGTATGCGTTTTTTCCTGAATATAGTCAGGAAAAAACGCATACGCCCTTTTTGGCCAACCAAGCAAGCTTGCAAAGGATATCTGCACTACAATGAAGTCTCACTTCCCCCCGGTCAAAAGGGCCATCTGAAAAAAGTGTAAAATCCAGAAAGGCAGGACAGGCCATGGAGAACTGGGAGCCTTGTTATGCTGATGGGCGGGATGTAAATTGCCAACAGCCACATGGGAGAAGTGTATGGTGTTTCCTGAAACATCTAAAAAACAAAGCAACAGAGCCTAGGGCACTTCCACTTATGGTCCTATAGCTTAGGGAAACTAAAATCAAAAAGACTCAGCCACCCCAAAGTTTGGGACGGCTCTGTTTACAAGAACCTTGTTTACGGTACAAGTACAATATTGCAGAAAGTGAAAAATGGATAAAGAAGTTGTGGTATTTACGTACAATGCAATATCACTCAGCAATGAAATCTATGTCATCAGGCCCGTAGCAGCATAATGAGTGGATTCAGGTATGATGATTCTAACTGAAATAAGTCACACAGAAAAAGAAACATCATAAGATATCACTAATACACGGAATGTAAACTTGGCTACACAGGAACTGGATTACAAAACACAACAGGGTCTCAAATTTAGAAAACCAACTTATGCTTGCTTAAGGGGAAAGGTGAGTTGGGGTGCTGCATAAAACCAGAGATTGAAATGAGCACAGAGAAAGTTCCTTAAGCCAAATATGTAATAGACAAGAGCTACTCCTTGCTCAACAAAAAGGACTCAACACCCCATATTAAACGCCTAAGAATGTACCTGACTAGTAAGTATCTTAAAACCTATGGATTGCTATGTCTCTGAAAGAGAATCAAGCATGTGTACAGGGACATAAATGCAGCAATGATAGGACTGGAGACATTCGGTGAGCAAATGAAGACCCTTTGAAGTCATATTGCATGGTACCCATTCCACGGGTCTCAACTCTCCAGGTTTAAGTGATTCTTCCTTCAGCTAAATCATGCATGTGGAACCCAGAGTATGATCAACCGTGTGTGAACAGGAGACGTGTTCAAATATGTCTCAGTTTTCGTCCCCTGGTACTCGGGTGCAACATTCCAGACGCTTTACCTACACTCTCCCGACTTGGAGAGTCAGTGCCTTTAACCTCCTGTTTGGCCCGGTTTGCAATTTCTGCGGAAGATGAACAGGAATAGGGAGAACCAATGAGAGACTAGCTGGAGGTGTCTGGGCGGGCAAATTTAACTCTCATTTCCCACCAGGAAGAGGAATTAACCAAAGGCTCAGCGTGCCGTGCCAGAACATGATTAGGGCCTGAAGCAATCATGCGGTGTTGCGGCCAGCTCACAAGAAAGCGAGTTAAAGAAAGGAGCTCAGGGGCACTGTAATTCACAAACCTGCAGAGTTATAAATGACAGCTATCGTCCAAAAATATACTGAAGTAAGGCTGCCAAGAGGACTTGAAAGCGGGCTAGAATTGCAGGAAACCAATTTCAGGAGGTAGACTGGAATTGCATTTAAAGCATAGGAAAAGAGGCAGAACTTCCACAATGATGCACTTGGCCAAAAAGGGCGTATGCGTTTTTTCCTGAATATATTCAGGAAAAAACGCATACGCCCTTTTTGGCCAACCAAGCAAGCTTGCAAAGGAAATCTGCACTACAATGAAGTCTCACTTCCCCCCGGTCAAATGGGCCAACTGAAAAAAGTGTAAAATCCAGAAAGGCAGGACAGGCCATAGAGAACTGGGAGCCTTGTTATGCTGATGGGCGGGATGTATATTGCCAACAGTCACTCCGGAGAAGTGTATGGTGTTTCCTGAAACATCTAAAAAACAAAGAAACAGAGCCTAGGGCACTTCCACTTATGGTCCTATAGCTTAGGGAAATTAAAATCAAAAAGACACAGCCACCCCAAAGTTTGGGATGGCTCTGTTTACAAGAACCTTGTTTACGGTACAAGTACAATATCGCAGAAAGTGAAAAATGGATAAAGAAGTTGAGGTACTTACGTACAATGTAATATCACTCAGCAATGAAATCTATGTCATCACGCCCGTAGCAGCATAATGAGTGCATTCAGGTATGATGATTCTAACTGAAATAAGTCACACAGAAAAAGACACATCATAAGATATCACTAATACACGGAATGTAAACTTGGCTACACAGGAACTGGATTACAAAACAGAACAGGGTCTCAAATTTAGAAAACCAACTTATGCTTTCTTAAGAGGAAAGGTGAGTTGGGGTGCAGCATAAAACCAGAGATTGAAATGAGCACAGATAAAGTTCCTTAAGCCAAATATGTAATAGACAAGAGCTACTCCTTGCTCAACGAAATGGACTCAACACCCCATATTAAACGCCTAAGAATGCACCTGACTAGTAAGTATCTTAAAACCTATGGATCGCTATGTCTCCGAAAGAGAATCAAGCGTGTGTACAGGGGGAATAAACGCAGCAGTGATAGGATTGGAGAGGTTCGGTGAGCAAATGAAGACCCTTTGAAGTCATATTGCATGGTACCCATTCCACGGGTCTCAACGCTCCAGGTTTAAGGGATTCTTCCTTCAGCTAAATCATTCATGTGGAACCCAGAGTATGATCAACCATGTGATCGGGAGACGTGTTCCAATATGTCTCAGTTCTCGTCCCCTGGTACTCGGGTGCAACATTCCAGACGCTTTACTAACACTCTCCCGACTTGGAGAGTCAGTGCCTTTAACCTCCTGTTTGGCCCAGTTTGCAATTTCTGCGGAAGATGAACAGGAATAGGGAGGATCAATGAGAGACTAGCTAGAGGTGTCTGGACGGGCAAATTTAACTCTCATTTCCCACCAGGAAGAGGAATTAACCAAAGGCTCAGCGTGCCGTGCCAGAACCAGATTAGGGCCTGAAGCAATCCTGCGGTGTTGCGGCCAACTCACAAGAAAGTGAGTTGAAGAAAGGAACTCAGGGGCACTGTAATTCACAAATCTGCAGAGTTATAAATGACAGCTATCGTCCAAAAATATACTGAAGTAAGGCTGCCAAGAGGACTTGAAAGCGGGGCAGAATTGCAGGAAACCAATTTCAGGAGGTACACTGGAATTGCATTTAAAGCATAGGAAAAGAGGCAAAACGTCGACAAAGATGCACTTGGCCAAAAAGGGCGTATGCGTTTTTTCCTGAATATATTCAGGAAAAAACGCATACGCCCTTTTTGGCCAACCAAGCAAGCTTGCAAAGGAAATCTGCACTACAATGAAGTCTCACTTGCCCCCGGTCAAAAGGGCCATCTGAAAAAAGTGTAAAATCCAAAAAGGCAGGACAGGCCATGGAGAACTGGGAGCCTTGTTATGCTGATGGGCGGGATGTATATTACCAAGAGCCACTCCGGAGAAGTGTATGGTGTTTCCTGAAACATCTAAAAAACAAAGCAACAGAGCCTAGGGCACTTCCACTTATGGCCTTATAGCTTAGGGAAATTAAAATCAAAAACACACAGCCACCCCTAAGTTTGGGACGGCTCTGTTTACAAGAAACTCGTTTACGGGACTAGTTCAATATCGCAGAAAGTGAAAAATGGATAAAGAAGTTGTGGTACTTACGTACAATGCAATATCACTCAGCAGTGAAATCTATGTCATCAGGCCCGTAGCAGCATAATGAGTGGATTCAGGTATGATGATTCTAACTGAAATAAGTCACACGGGAAAAGAAACATCATAAGATATCACTAATCCACGGAATGTAAACTTGGCTACACAGTAACTGGATTACAAAAGAGAACAGGGTCTCAAATTTACAAAACCAACTTATGCTTGCTTAAGGGGAAAGGTGAGTTGGGGTGCTGCATAAAACCAGAGATTGAAATGAGCACAGATAAAGTTCCTTAAGCCAAATATGTAACAGACAAGAGCTACTCCTTGCTCAACGGAATGTACTCAACACCCCATATTAAACGCCTAAGAATGCACCTGACTAGTAAGTATCTTAAAACCTATGGATCGCTATGTCTCCGAAAGAGAATCAAGCGTGTGTACAGGGGGAATAAACGCAGCAGTGATAGGATTGGAGAGGTTCGGTGAGCAAATGAAGACCCTTTGAAGTCATATTGCATGGTACCCATTCCACGGGTCTCAACGCTCCAGGTTTAAGGGATTCTTCCTTCAGCTAAATCATGCATGTGGAACCCAGAGTATGATCAACCGTGTGATCGGGAGACGTGTTCCAATATGTCTCAGTTCTCGTCCCCTGGTACTCGGGTGCAACATTCCAGACGCTTTACTAAGTCTCTCCTAACTTGGAGAGTCAGTACCTTTAACCTCCTGTTTGGCCCAGTTTGCAATTTCCACGGAAGATGAACAGGAATAGGGAGAACCAATGAGAGACTAGCTGGAGGTTTCTGGACGTGCAAATTTAACTCTCATTTCCCACCAGGAAGAGGAATTAACCAAAGGCTCAGTGTGCCGTGCCGGAACCAGATTAGGGCCTGAAGCAATCCTGCGGTGTTGCGGCCAGCTCACAATAAAGCGAGTTGAAGAAAGGAGCTCAGGGGCCCTGTAATTCACAAACCTGCAGAGTTATAAATGACAGCTATCGTCCAAAAATATACTGAAGTAAGGCTGCCAAGAGGACTTGAAAGCGGGTCAGAATTGCAGGAAACCGATTTCAGGAGGTAGACTGGAATTGCACTTAAAGCATAGGAAAAGAGGCAGAACGTCGACAATGATGCACTTGGCCAAAAAGGGCGTATAAGTTTTTTCCTGAATATATTCAGGAAAAAACGCATACGCCCTTTTTGGCCAACCAAGCAAGCTTGCAAAGGAAATCTGCACTACAATGAAGTCTCACTTCCCCCCGGTCAAAAGGGCCATCTGAAAAAAGTGTAAAATCCAGAAAGGCAGGACAGGCCATGGAGAACTGGGAGCCTTGTTATGCTGATGGGTGGGATAAAAATTGCCAACAGCCACTAGGGGTAGTGTATGGTGTTTCCTGAAACATCTAAAAAACAAAGCAACAGAGCCTAGGGCACTTCCACTTATGGTCCTATAGCTTAGGGAAATTAAAATCAAAAAGACACAGCCACCCCTAAGTTTGGGACGGCTCTGTTTACAAGAAACTCTTTTATGGGACAAGTTCAATATCGCAGAAAGTGAAAAATGGATAAAGAAGTTGTGGTACTTACGTACAATGCAATATCACTCAGCAATGAAATGTCTGTCATCAGGCCCGTAGCAGCATAATGAGTGGATTCAGGTATGATGATTCTAACTGAAATAAGTCACACAGAAAAAGAAACATCATAAGATATCACTAATACACGGAATGTAAACTTGGCTACACAGGAACTGAATTACAAAACAGAACAGGGTGTCAAATTTAGAAAACCAACTTATGCTTGCTTAAGGGGAAAGGTGAGTTGGGGTGCTGCATAAAACCAGAGATTGAAATGAGCACAGATAAAGTTCCTTAAGCCAAATATGTAATAAACAAGAGCTACTCCTTGCTCAACGAAATGGACTCAACACCCCATATTAAACGCCTAAGAATGTACCTGACTAGTAAGTATCTTAAAACCTATGGAACACTATGTCTCCGAAAGAGAATCAAGCGTGTGTACAGGGGCATAAACGCAGCAGTGATAGGATTGGAGAGGTTCGCTGAGCAAATGAAGACCCTTTGAAGTCATATTGCATGGTACCCATTCCACGGGTCTCAACTCTCCAGGTTTAAGGGATTCTTCCTTCAGCTAAATCATGCATGTGGAACCCAGAGTATGATCAACCATGTGATCGGGAGACGTGTTCCAATATGTCTCAGTTCTCGTCCCCTGGTACTCGGGTGCAACATTCCAGACGCTTTACTAACACTCTCCCGACTTGGAGAGTCAGTGCTTTTAACCTCCTGTTTGGCCCAGTTTGCAATTTCTGCGGAAGATTAACAGGAATAGGGAGAACCAATGAGAGACTAGCTGGAGGTGTTTGGACGGGCAAATTTAACTCTCATTTCCCACCAGGGAGAGGAATTAACCAAAGGCTCAGCGTGCCGCGCCGGAACCAGATTAGGGCCTGAAGCAATCCTGCGGTGTTGCGGCCAGCTCACAAGAAAGCGAGTTGAAGAAAGGAGCTCAGGGGCACTGTAATTCACAAACCTGCAGAGTTATAAATGACAGCTATCGTCCAAAAATATACTGAAGTAAGGCTGCCAAGACGACTTGAAAGCGGGTCAGAATTGCAGGAAACCGATTTCAGGAGGTAGACTGGAATTGCACTTAAAGCATAGGAAAAGAGGCAGAACGTCGACAATGATGCACTTGGCCAAAAAGGGCGTATAAGTTTTTTCCTGAATATATTCAGGAAAAAACGCATACGCCCTTTTTGGCCAACCAAGCAAGCTTGCAAAGGAAATCTGCACTACAATGAAGTCTCACTTCCCCCCGGTCAAAAGGGCCATCTGAAAAAAGTGTAAAATCCAGAAAGGCAGGACAGGCCATGGAGAACTGGGAGCCTTGTTATGCTGATGGGCGGGATGTATATTGCCAACAGCCACTGGGGAGAAGTGTATGGTGTTTCCTGAAACATCTAAAAAACAAAGCAACAGAGCCTAGGGCACTTCCACTTATGGTCCTATAGCTTAGGGAAATTAAAATCAAAAAGACACAGCCACCCCAAAGTTTGGGACGGCTCTGCTTACAAGACCCTCGTTTACGGGACAAGTTCAATAACGCAAAAAGTGAAAAATGGATAAAGAAGTTGTGGTACTTACGTACAATGCAATATCACTCAGCAATGAAATCTATGTCATCAGGCCCGTAGCAGCATAATGAGTGGATTCAGGTATGATGATTCTAACAGAAATAAGTCACAAGAAAAAGAAACATCATAAGATATCATTAATACACGGAATGTAAACTTGGCTACACAGGAACTGGATTACAAAACAGAACAGGGTCTCAAATTTAGAAAACAAACTTATGCTTGCTTAAGGGGAAAGGTGAGTTGGGGTGCTGCATAAAACCAGAGACTGAAATGAGCACAGATAAAGTTCCTTAAGCCAAATATGTAACAGACAAGAGCTACTCCTTGCTCAACGAAATGTACTCAACACCCCATATTAAACGCCTAAGAATGCACCTGACTAGTAAGTATCTTAAAACCTATGGATCGCTATGTCTCCGAAAGAGAATCAAGCGTGTGTACAGGGGCATAAACGCAGCAGTGATAGGATTGGAGAGGTTCGCTGAGCAAATGAAGACCCTTTGAAGTCATATTGCATGGTACCCATTCCACGGGTCTCAAATCTCCAGGTTTAAGGGATTCTTCCTTCAGCTAAATCATGCATGTGTAACCCAGAGTATGATCAACCGTGTGATCGGGAGACTTGTTCCAATATGTCTCAGTTCTCGTCCCCTGGTACTCAGGTGCAACATTCCAGACGCTTTACTAACACTCTCCCGACTTGGAGAGTCAGTGCCTTTAACCTCCTGTTTGGCCCAGTTTGCAATTTCTGCGGAAAACGAACAGGAATAGGGAGAACCAATGAGAGACTAGCTGGAGGTGTCTGGACGTGCAAATTTAACTCTCATTTCCCACCAGGAAGAGGAATTAACCAAAGGCTCAGCGTGTCGTGCCTGAACCAGATTAGGGCCTGAAGCAATCCTGCGGTGTTGCGGCCAGCTCACAAGAAAGCGAGTTGAAGAAAGAAGCTCAGGGGCCCTGTAATTCACAAACCTGCAGAGTTATAAATGACAGCTATCGTCCAAAAATATACTGAAGTAAGGCTGCCAAGAGGACTTGAAAGCGGGGCAGAATTGCAGGAAACCGATTTCAGGAGGTAGACTGGAATTGCACTTAAAGCATAGGAAAAGAGGCAGAAAGTCCACAGTGATGCACTTGGCCAAAAAGGGTGTATGCGTTTTTTCCTGAATATATTCAGGAAAAAACGCATACGCCCTTTTTGGCCAACCAAGCAAGCTTGCAAAGAAATCTGCACTACAATGAAGTCTCATTTCCCCCTGGTCAAAAGGGCCATCTGAAAAAAGTGTAAAATCCAGAAAGGCAGGACAGGCCATGGAGAACTGGGAGCCTTGTTATGCTGATGGGCGGGATGTAAATTGCCAACAGCCACTTGGGAGAAGTGTATGGTGTTTCCTGAAACATCTAAAAAACAAAGCAACAGAGCCTAGGGCACATCCACTTATGGCCCTATAGCTTAGGGAAATTAAAATCAAAAAGACACAGCCACCCGTAAGTTTGGGACGGCTCTGTTTACAAGAAACTCTTTTATGGGACAAGTTCAATATCGCAGAAAGTGAAAAATGGATAAAGAAGTTGTGGTACTTACGTACAATGCAATATCACTCAGCAATGAAATGTCTGTCATCAGGCCCGTAGCAGCATAATGAGTGGATTCAGGTATGATGATTCTAACTGAAATAAGTCACACAGAAAAAGAAACATCATAAGATATCACTAATACACGGAATGTAAACTTGGCTACACAGGAACTGAATTACAAAACAGAACAGGGTCTCAAATTTAGAAAACCAACTTATGCTTGCTTAAGGGGAAAGGTGAGTTGGGGTGCTGCATAAAACCAGAGATTGAAATGAGCACAGATAAAGTTCCTTAAGCCAAATATGTAATACACAAGAGCTACTCCTTGCTCAACGAAATGGACTCAAAACCCATATTAAACGCCTAAGAATGTACCTGACTAGTAAGTATCTTAAAACCTATGGAACACTATGTCTCCAAAAGAGAATCAAGCGTGTGTACAGGGGCATAAACGCAGCAGTGATAGGATTGCAGAGGTTCGGTGAGCAAATGAAGACCCTTTGAAGTCATATTGCATGGTACCCATTCCACGGGTCTCAACGCTCCAGGTTTAAGGGATTCTTCCTTCAGCTAAATCATGCATGTGGAACCCAGAGTATGATCAACCGTGTGATCGGGAGACTTGTTCCAATATGTCTCAGTTCTCGTCCCCTGGTACTCGGGTGCAACATTCCAGACGCTTTACTAACATTCTCCCGACTTGGAGAGTCAGTGCCTTTAACCTCCTGTTTGGCCCAGTTTGCAATTTCTGTGGAAGATGAACAGGAATAGGGAGAACCAATGAGAGACTAGCTGGAGGTGTCTGGACGGGCAAATTTAACTCTCATTTCCCACCAGGAAGAGGAATTAACCAAAGGCTCAGCGTGCCGTGCCGGAACCAGATTAGGGCCTGAAGCAATCCTGCGGTGTTGCGGCCAGCTCACAAGAAAGCGAGTTGAAGAAAGGAGCTCAGGGGCCCTGTAATTCACAAACCTGCAGAGTTATAAATGACAGCTATCGTCCAAAAATATACTGAAGTAAGGCTGCCAAGAGGACTTGAAAGCAGGGCAGAATTGCAGGAAACCGATTTCAGGAGGTAGACTGGAATTGCATTTAAAGCATAGGAAAAGAGGCAGAACGTCGACAATGATGCACTTGGCCAAAATGTGCGTATGTGTTTTTTCCTGAATATATTCAGGAAAAAACGCATACACCCATTTTGGCCAACCGAGCAAGCTTGCAAAGGAAATCTGCACTACAATGAAGTCTCACTTCCCCCCGGTCAAAAGGGCCATCTGAAAAGAGTGTAAAATCCAGAAAGGCAGGACAGGCCATGGAGAACTGGGAGCCTTGTTATGCTGATGGGCGGGATGTAAATTGCCAACAGCCACTTGGGAGAAGTGTATGGTGTTTCCTGAAACATCTAAGAAACAAAGCAACAGAGCCTAGGACACTTCCACTTATGGCCCTATAGCTTAGGGAAATTAAAATCAAAAAGACACAGCCTCCCCTATGTTTGGGACAGCTCTGTTTAGAAGAAACTCGTTTAAGGGACTAGTTCAATATTGCAGAAAGTGAAAAATGGATAAAGAAGTTGTGGTACTTACGTACAATGCAATATCACTCAGCACTGAAATCTATGTCATCAGGCCCGTAGCAGCATAATGAGTGGATTCAGGTATGATGATTCTAACTGAAATAAGTCACACAGAAAAAAAACATCATAAGATATCACTAATACACGGAATGTAAACTTGGCTACACAGGAACTGGATTACAAAAGAGAACAGGGTCTCAAATTTAGAAAACCAACTTATGCTTGCTTAAGGGGAAAGGTGAGTTGGGGTGCTGCATAAAAGCAGAGACTGAAATGAGCACAGATAAAGTTCCTTAAGCCAAATATGTAATAGACAAGAGCTACTCCTTGCTCAACGAAATGGACTGAAACCCCATATTAAACGCCTAAGAATGTACCTGACTAGTAAGTATCTTAAAACCTATGGATCGCTATGTCTCTGAAAGAGAATCAAGCATGTGTACAGGGGCATAAACGCAGCAGTGATAGGATTGGAGAGGTTCGATGAGCAAATGAAGACCCTTTGAAGTCATATTGCATGGTACCCATTCCACGGGTCTCAACTCTCCAGGTTTAAGGGATTCTTCCTTCAGCTAAATCATGCATGTGGAACCCAGAGTATGATCAACCATGTGATCGGGAGACGTGTTCCAATATGTCTCAGTTCTCGTCCCCTGGTACTCGGGTGCAACATTCCAGACGCTTTACTAACACTCTCCCGACTTGGAGAGTCAGTGCCTTTAACCTCCTGTTTGGCCCAGTTTGCAATTTCTGCGGAAGATTAACAGGAATAGGGAGAACCAATGAGAGACTAGCTGGAGGTGTCTGGACGGGCAAATTTAACTCTCATTTCCCACCAGGGAGAGGAATTAACCAAAGGCTCAGCGTGCCGCGCCGGAACCAGATTAGGGCCTGAAGCAATCCTGCGGTGTTGCGGCCAGCTCACAAGAAAGCGAGTTGAAGAAAGGAGCTCAGGGGCACTGTAATTCACAAACCTGCAGAGTTATAAATGACAGCTATCGTCCAAAAATATACTGAAGTAAGGCTGCCAAGAGGACTTGAAAACGGGCCAGAATTGCAGGAAACCGATTTCAGGAGGTAGACTGGAATTGCACTTAAAGCATAGGAAAAGAGGCAGAACATCGACAATGATGCACTTGGCCAAAAAGGGCGTATAAGTTTTTTCCTGAATATATTCAGAAAAAAACGCATACGCCCTTTTTGGCCAACCAAGCAAGCTTGCAAAGGAAATCTGCACTACAATGAAGTCTCACTTCTCCCGGTCAAAAGGGCAATCTCAAAAAAGTGTAAAATCCAGAAAGGCAGGACAGGCCATGGAGAACTGGGAGCCTTGTTATGCTGATGGGCGGGATGTATATTGCCAACAGCCACTGGGGAGAAGTGTATGGTGTTTCCTGAAACATCTAAAAAACAAAGCAACAGAGCCTAGGGCACTTCCACTTATGGTCCTATAGCTTAGGGAAATTAAAATCAAAAAGACACAGCCACCCCAAAGTTTGGGACGGCTCTGCTTACAAGACCCTCGTTTACGGGCAAGTTCAATAACGCAGAAAGTGAAAAATGGATAAAGAAATTGTGGTACTTACGTACAATGCAATATCACTCAGCAATGAAATCTATGTCATCAGGCCCGTAGCAGCATAATGAGTGGATTCAGGTATGATGATTCTAACAGAAATAAGTCACAAGAAAAAGAAACATCATAATATATCATTAATACACGGAATGTAAACTTGGCTACACAGGAAATGGATTACAAAACAGAACAGGGTCTCAAATTTAGAAAACCAACTTATGCTTGCTTAAGGGGAAAGGTGAGTTGGGGTGCTGCATAAAACCAGAGATTGAAATGAGCACAGATAAAGTTCCTTAAGCCAAATATGTAATACACAAGATCTACTCCTTGCTCAACGAAATGGACTCAACAACCCATATTAAATGCCTAAGAATGTACCTGACTAGTAAGTATCTTAAACCCTATGGATCGCTATGTCTCCGAAAGAGAATCAAGCGTGTGTACAGGGGCATGAACGCAGCAGTGATAGGATTGGACAGGTTTGGTGAGCAAATGAAGACCCTTTGAAGTCATATTGCATGGTACCCATTCCACGGGTCTCAACTCTCCAGGTTTAAGGGATTCTTCCTTCAGCTAAATCATGCATGTGGAACGCAGAATATGATCAACCGTGTGATCGAGAGACGTGTTCCAATATGTCTCAGTTCTCGTCCCCTGGTATTCGGGTGCAACATTCCAGATGCTTTACTAACACTCTCCCGACTTGCAGAGTCAGTGCCTTTAACCTCCTGTTTGGCCCAGTTTGCAATTTCTGCGGAAGATGAACAGGAATAGGGAGAACCAATGAGAGACTAGCTGGAGGTGTCTGGACGGGCAAATTTAACTCTCATTTCCCACCAGGAAGAGGAATTAACCAAAGGCTCAGCGTGCCGTGCCAGAACCAGATTAGGGCCTGAAGCAATCCTGCGGTGTTGCGGCCAGCTCACAAGAAAGCGAGTTGAAGAAAGGAGCTCAGGGGCACTGTAATTCACAAACATGCAGAGTTATAAATAACAGCTATCGTCCAAAAATATACTGAAGTAAGGCTGCCAAGAGGACTTGAAAGCAGGGCAGAATTGCAGGAAACCGATTTCAGGAGGTAGACTGGAATTGCATTTAAAGCATAGGAAAAGAGGCAGAACGTCGACAATGATGCACTTGGCCAAAATGTGCGTATGTGTTTTTTCCTGAATATATTCAGGAAAAAACGCATACACCCATTTTGGCCAACCGAGCAAGCTTGCAAAGGAAATCTGCACTACAATGAAGTCTCACTTCCCCCCGGTCAAAAGGGCCATCTGAAAAAAGTGTAAAATCCAGAAAGGCAGGACAGGCCATGGAGAACTCGGAGCCTTGTTATGCTGATGGGCGGGATAAAAATTGCCAACAGACACTCGGGGAAGTGTATGGTGTTTCCTGAAACATCTAAAAAACAAAGCAACAGAGCCTAGGGCACTTCCACTTATGGTCCTATAGCTTAGGGAAATTAAAATCAAAAAGACACTGCCACCCCTAAGTTTGGGACGGCTCTGTTTACAAGAAACTCGTTTATGGGACAACTTCAATATCGCAGAAAGTGAAAAATGGATAAAGAAGTTGTGGTACTTACGTACAATGCAATATCACTCAGCAATGAAATCTATGTCATCAGGCCCGTAGCAGCATAATGAGTGGATTCAGGTATGATGATTCTAACTGAAATAAGTCACACAGAAAAAGAAACATCATAAGATATCACTAATACACGGAATGTAAACTTGGCTACACAGGAACTGGATTACAAAACAGAACAGGGTCTCAAATTTAGAAAACCAACTTATGCTTGCTTAAGGGGAAAGGTGAGTTGGGGTGCTGCATAAAACCAGAGATTGAAATGAGCACAGATAAAGTTCCTTAAGCCAAATATGTAATAGACAAGAGCTACTCCTTGCTCAACGAAATGGACTCAACACCCCTTATTAAACGCCTAAGAATGTACCTGACTAGTAAGTATCTTAAAACCTATGGATCGCTATGTCTCCAAAAGAGAATGAAGCATGTGTACGGGGGCATAAACGCAGCAGTGATAGGATTGGAGGCATTCGGTGAGCAAATGAAGATCCTTTGAAGTCATATTGCATGGTACCCATTCCACGGGTCTCAACTCTCCAAGTTTAAGAGATTCTTCCTTCAGCTAAATCATGCATGTGGAACCCAGCGTATGATCAATCGTGTGATTGGGAGACGTGTTCCAATATGTCTCAGTTCTCGTCCCCTGGTACTCGGGTGCAACATTCCAGACACTTTATTAACACTCTCCCGACTTGGAGAGTCAGTGCCTTTAACCTCCTGTTTGGCCGAGTTTGCAATTTCTGCGGAAGATGAACAGGAATAGGGAGAACCAATGAGAGACTAGCTGGAGGTTTCTGGACGGGCAAATTTAACTCTCATTTCCCACCAGGAAGAGGAATTAACCAAAGGCTCAGCGTGCCGTGCCGGAACCAGATTAGGGCCTGAAGCAATCCTGCGGTGTTGCGGCCAGCTCACAAGAAAGCGAGTTGAAGAGAGGAGCTCAGGGGCACTGTAATTCACAAACCTGCAGAGTTATAAATGACAGCTATCGTCCAAAAATATACTGAAGTAAGGCTGCCAAGAGGACTTGAAAACGGGGCAGAATTGCAGGAAACCAATTTCAGGAGGTACAGTGGAATTGCATTTAAAGCATAGGAAAAGAGGCAAAACTTCGACAATGATGCACTTGGCCAAAAGGGGCGTATGCGTTTTTTCCTGAATATATTCAGGAAAAAACGCATACGCCCTTTTTGGCCAAGCAAGCAAGCTTGCAAAGGAAATCTGCACTACAATGAAGTCTCACTTCTCCCTGGTCAAAAGGGCCATTTGAAAAAAGTGTAAAAT